>NW_018405944.1:1328928-1351580 GCF_002113885.1 Mizuhopecten yessoensis
CCCCCTCTAACACATTAATTTGGCACCATCACTTATTGTTATACATGTACAAATCTATATTTATATATATAATGGGAAGGAAGTTGTAAAATAGTATGTGTTCACTGGGGCTTGACCTCAATATCCCAGGGCTTCCGTGTTGGATACTCTACTGCTGAGCTAAAGGGAAATTCTCTTTGGCCGCATGGAGCTAGTAAGGCAACTTTGTGACCCTACGTACAGTTGGGAGCAAACTTGGTAGCCTATATAGTGCACTGGAGTTAACAAGAAAAGTTAACTAGCTTGTGCACTGGAGTTCTCATATTTCTGTGTGCACTGATCAAGTTCACATCGATGTGCACTGAAGGTAACTACAGTGCACAAGGTAATTTTCTTTTTCATATTATATCTGATCTTTTCATCAATTTATACATACTATCATGATTTTCTCCCATCCAGTTTGCTCAATAAATCAATAAATCAATAAAATACTGTATAGTGCCAGTGACTTCACTCGAAAGAAAACCAAATGTGTATGTACCTTTGTAGGAGTAAACAGTAATCAATTAATCACCTACATTGTGCCCACTTACATTTAAGTGTTATTCTTACATGGACTGCCCAGTTGTCTGGTGATAATCTGATTTGAGTTCATTTAAACTTGCATAACAGCGTTGGGTTATAAGAATTTTCAAAATGTTGTGATAAGGTCCGTAAAAGTGGTTAACATTTTAGCTAATTTTGCTGGTGTTTAGAAATCAAAGATATTTATATATATATATAGTCAAAGCGCGAATATAGCGAAATTAAAAACCCAACAAAATACAACCGCCATACAGTATTAGATATTACCTATGCACATACTTAAAATGATTTAAGCAGTATCCTTAAATGAAAAAAGCATTCATTAATCTATAAAAGAGTGATGACCTGTAACAGTTCGGAGAGGAAAATTGCACGGTCAGACAGGGGTTCGAACCTGGGACCTTCCGATCTCTAGACGGACGCTCAATCAATAGAGCTATCTTCGACCCCGAAGACACATGCTACAGACCTATTAAATCACTAGCATTTGCACTGACTAGGATCCATGGTACAAGTACATGTACATGTATAAATACACATATTGGTGTTTTAAAGTTTATAAACCATTGTCTTAGACATAATCACCATTTAAGTTCATTTATAGTTATAACAGTATTATGTCTAAATAAAATATATAAATCTATCGTTATATTAATTAGTAAATGAAAGTGAATCGAAGTCTTTTTCTGTATGTTCATTTTGAAAAATAATGGAAAGCTCATGTATTGTGAATAAGAAAAGATATTTTGTACTAAATATATGTACAATGCATATATATGTATACATTATGTATATCCTTTGTACTAACCTCCACATATATATGTATACATTATGTATATCCTTTGTACTAACCTCCACATATACATATATGTACACCTTTCCAAGTCTTTGTCCTCAAAGACAGCCACAACCCAGGTTATTTTGCTCTCGATAAGGGTTCTCCAATATCTTAAACCGGGAGCTAGTCATTGGAACTTAAATGAACACAATATTTAATACATTCTCAAGTACCGTCAAATTGATATATCCAATTGATATAATGAAACAGAAAAAAATCACTGAATTTGATTAACTCTTTAAGCACATCAATTTTACAAATTTTCTGGGACGACATCTCAGAAACCCCATGCCAGCTTTCCTTTGAAAACTTTCTACTATTCAGTTGGTATAAATGAGGTAAGTGCATCAGCATGCTGCTTTTGGTAACACATAATTATTTCTCGCATCTCAGAGAGAGATATCCCACGTCATACCCTGTGCTAGATTTTTATATCTCGCCAGATCTGTCTGGTACCTTAATGTGACACTGTAATGTTTTTATCAGCGGGTTAACCGCTAGAAATTGACAATCTGCATTAGAAATATTCTGTTTTGTTGTTACATGTATACTGTTTTGATGTTGTTAGATACGTTGTCTTCTTTTTAAGGAGGGACTATATTTTTACGCGGAAGCATTCAAATGTAGCTTTAGTAATGTAGAGGCCAACCTTCTTTGAGTCCCCAAATGGGATACTTGCAGTCTTTAGCAATATTAAATAGTTTTTTTTTCAAACTAAAAGGTGCGAGAAAAAAAATTCAATTACCTGTAACTGAGCAAGATCAGGTAATAATATAATCTCAGTCGAGGGCTAAGATTCTGTAACATAATCCAAACCGAGGCGTAAAGAATCTTGGCACGAGAACCCAGAACCTCCTCCCTATATTTCTAAAAAGCAACTAGTGTTTGTCATTGCAATAGAAGTGCAAACATAACCCTGAAAGCAAGACCATGAGATCTAGAATTGCATGAAGATATCATGACGGACAACCGGTCAATAATCTGTAGACAGCCAGAGAATAGATATTTCTCTTTATACCTCACTTTTATAACAGCGTGTCTGATTGGATGATATTGATCACATGACGGAGCAATAATTAAACGTCATGTTTCCCCTTATGCACTGGAGTCTCCTCAATCACATTTCCCTTATTTGGATGAAATTGATCACATCACTGAACAATAAAACATCATGTCGCTGTCACACAATAGATTCTCCCCAATAATATTTCTCTTATTTGGAATCTTTATAGAAAAAATGGGCAGGAGCCAACACTACCGAGTTCTGAATGACTGAAACAGACGACAACAATGACGCTCAACCTTTACTGTTGGATTATTGTTTTATATCGGCCTAAAATAATATTTTTTGACCTTGTATAGGAAACCTTCTCTGTGATTAATCATGTTTGCCCATGCGAAATATGATAAATCTTGGGAGAAACAAAGAATCGTGTTTCCCTACCACAAGGGGAATAGATTTATCATTTATATTGCTACATTAAAAGTTCCTGTAAATCTTGTGTGTTTCAGCTGGTATTCCGGTGACTGTCTACAGGTCCAAGCAGTGCAGTCTTGTTGGAGCTCCATCCATATTCGTGTTTTTCCATGGAGGCGGTAACGTGGTTGGCTCCAGACAAACATGCGATGTCATCTGCAAAATTTTCTCAAGGTAAATGAGCTTACATCAGCATGTACACTAACTACCATCAAACCTGAAAGATCAGCGCGGGAAAGTTTTTGTGGCACTTCCTCATCCTGTGGTCTATTCATCCTGATTATAAGATTCTTTCATGCACAGGGGTGTAGGATAGGGAAATTTCACTATCCTTCACCCTTGTGCATGAAAGAGTATTTTTCTCTCATTCCAACCACCAGAATAAGCTCAGAAACCATGTTAGCCAGCCAGATTTAGCATATCCCATATTTGCAAACACTGTTTGCGCATAAAAAGTAATCTTATCTTTCTAACGTGTATGGTAAATACATCGTAAAAGGTTTTAATTTCATCACGTCGCCTTTTCCGCATTGCGGTATCAGAGAGTTCCAAATTTGTGACGTCACATCATTGTTGTGCCAATGTGACACCACGTCACGTGAAATGGGGTGTATTAAGATAGAAATTTCCTACACCCGGCCCTTTCTCACCCTGGAAAGCTCTATCTTACACGCAGGGAAATAAGAGAAAAAAAATTGAACAATAACAGAACAACTGACTTCAGCATGAGAAATGTATAGGCAGGTTGGTATTCAAAGAAATATATTTTATTGTTTTGTTTTGTTTGGGGTTCATTGTCCTCATATTGTCCAAGGCGATGTGAGGATGAGTGCCTTGGTATACATAGGTAGGCACCACCAAAAAAGAAGAGAAAGGTATAAAAAATGATAGAGGTCCCAATGGTTGTAATGAGCAGAAGATCTGAAAGTGAGTGAGTGAGTTATGATTTCTTCTCTTCCATGTCCTGTAAACAGAAAACACAAAATTCAAAGATGAGTTGACCAGACAACATTAAATGGGGAGTCTCGGCAAATTTATTCCAATTTACATGTTTTGGCCGACAAGGAATGCCGTCATCAGATCAATGTACATTTTTCAAAAGATACCTAAAGTACAAAAAGTGGTAGTCTGCCTAGCGATACACAAATGCAATGACAAACTATACGTAGTGACATCTACAACAGCAAAATAGAGCAATGATGTCAAGTGACGATGCGCTAGAAATCATGAAGTCATGAGTAAGGCAATTAAGTCTTTATCAAAATCAGTTTTGGATCTGAATGGCATAGGCTGTAATGTTTCGAAACAGTAGGTATGATCCACTCGTGGCCGACATCCCATCATTTCTACCTATTGTACAACACACTACAGGAACTTATATACTCATGTGTGCCGAACATCATAGACAGGGTTTTGCACATGGAGGTTATAGACTTCTGCATATGGATCTGAGGAAGAAATAGAACACAATACACCTTCGTTGATATTAAACATATGGAAAACCTTTTCTCATTGATGTAATACATCTGTCACCTACATGTACGTGGTCATTCTTTTGAGGAGTGAATTAGAATCGGAGATCAGCGGACATGCCTGGTTAATCTTATGTCTCGATCTTATGACCTAGAGTTTGGCAAAATATCTTGTACTTAATACGCATGCATCAGTAACTTTCAACAATTATTTTGGTTTTCTCTAGCAAGAAAGGATCATTTAGAGTAAATCATACTAATAACTAATATACAACATTTAATATAGAGCTCTATATATCTAGCTAGCATAAGCCACTCTAAGGCACTTTATAGTTCATAGATATACAATTAATACAATCAGTACAATTAGCATATACATTATAATCAATACAAATTTGAGCTGCCTTATCATGCGCTAACTACTAGTCCTATGCCACCTGGCTAATATCTCCCTATATGTATATATGCCTGTGTGTGTGCTGGAGATGTAATGTGTTCTGTTTGTAGTGGGAACATGTTTCCAACGGCATCATTTATAGTGCCACCTCACTTGAATGCTACAGCACAGATACCATAACATCCACCCCAGACGAATTTATATATATACTCCACCTGGGTTGTTGGAGTTGTGTTGGCAGAAGAAAAACACTTTCTTCGGATATCCATGTGTACGATGACTTTGGGGATGGAACCCGCCGCCTGCGTGGAAGGCCGGAGTGTTAACCACTCGACCAAACTGCCCATACCTACTGTTTTGGAACGTTATAGCCTATATATTCCATTTGGATCCAGAAGTGAATTTGATAGAGACTGAACTTACACCTTGATGATTTCTGTTGCATCGTCAATTGCAGGATGCAGACATATGTGAATTTACCTACACTATCATTATTACCGGATATATCACTTTAATCCACCGAAATGGTTTTATATTCAATAGATAATTAACTTCGGTACATCAAAAAGGTTGTTCATTATGATCAACATTGCTTCCTTTTTAGATATCATATTTTATGTTCGAAACTCTAGGGGCCTGTTTGTTTATGCGGAATAACCGGTTTGTCCGTTTTCAAATGTAACAATTTTGGGTATAAATCCTGGCGAACCTGCAAATGTTTATGCAGGCCTTGCAAGGCTTTGTCAATTAAGGCTCACCTGAAAGCAGCATCAGACTGCTAGGTCCGACCTTATTTAATAAACGAACATCTGTAGTCCGACCGGCTCAACTGTTTAAACGAAAACGACCTAGACCTCTGCCCTTTATACTCTGGGCTTTGATTATGAAAATGCCGCGAAATCTTATACCATCTTTTCACAGACATTACAAGAATACTATGACGTCATCGTTCTATTTTACTGTTGTAGACGTCACTATATATAGATTGCTGTTGTTTGTTGCTAGGCAGGGCACCGCTTTTTGTACCTTAGGTATCTTTTGAAAAACGTACATTGTTCTGATGACCTCGTGGGCCGAAACAGGTAAACTGGACTAAATTTGCAGAGACTCCCTATTTGATGTTGTCTGTTCACCTCTTTGAATTTCTATTAATCTTATGGCTGTACTAGTGAATTTCATTTAAGAATCCATCAAACGGGGTATGCAGAACTTCACTCATGAATATCTACAACTTGTAGATAAACACAAAAGTATAAACGTCCAATTCTGCAGGGGGCTGTACTTTAGTTGCCTCATATCGTAGCTTGCATTGAGATACTTATATTCTTACCCCGAACCTTACAGGGGTTAAAGTTATTGTATCATATAGCTGTATAGGCACACTGTCTGTATCGTACATACATTATTCTGTACAATATAACCTAACATCTGTATACTGGGCTACTTGAATTAAAATGCTGACTGAATCTTAAAGACTATATCCTTAAGGGCCATACAAATGATATGCATTGTAATAGTGATTCAAGTCTGCATTAAGATTTCCCCTTACAAACAGGAAGTCACACATACAGACATTTCTACTGGTGTACTACATCCCGACCAACCAGTCAAAAGTCAGCCCTTTGATTGCATCAATGTAAAAAGTCCTTCAGATACGTCACCTTGCATGTGTGAAAGAAGTGGTTTCAAACTGGAGAAACCAAACCAGGTTCGGTAATCTTGGCTCGGTCAGGGTCTTAATTTATGAATATAAAATTTGAAGTATGGTAAATAAAGTTTATTTATTGATAAGAGTAAAGCAATATCCTATAAAGGCAGTACATCTCATTGACGATAACAAAAATAAAATTATCACAGCCTACGTGGCTAAACACCTAACCCTACTACTATCTATAGATGGACAGCGTTGCGCCTATTTAAATCTATGTAATACGACCACTACATAAAGGCAGAATTTAAATCTAGACGCCTACTCCCTCGATATTGTACCTATATAGTTGGGTAGCACTACGTAAAAGAATGAGTCAGAAAGTCATGAGACTTGGAAACCTGACTGGCGAACTAATTACTAGCTCCCGGACTTATATACCCCAAAACATGGCAATTCGCAGGTGCAATATTCGCGCCAGAAATACCCAGAACACTTTCTGCTCTGAAGTAAAAAAAATGGTTCTGAATACACACAAACTTCCGGTAAAGAACCAAAACATGCAGACGAAGTTTGGTAAGCAATTATAGCCTACAGAATCGTAATCAAAACGATTATAGTTTGATTTAAAAATATTTCTCAACTTTTACACGTGTGATCATTACTCAAACTGAAAAGTGATTCCTCCCCCTGTGCATATGTATATGATATATATTTTCCCTATGGAACACCTCTCTATGATAATTCCCATATAGGTGCACACAGTGATCGTCAGTTTGAAAACTACATATTTAGCAGGTCTGATTTAGTACTGCAGCATAAATCATCCACTAATAACCTTAAAAAAAACTACTTCTCTCTAGCAACTGATTAAAATTCAACCAGATTTGGCATGAAAGATCATTTGGACCATTTTATTGAAACAGGTGTTGCCTCGGTCACATGTTCACATGACCTCAGAGTCATGTGACCAATAGTGCGTCGTATTCAAGTTCTGAAGTGTTATCACGTCAGAAGGGATCAAGTCTCAGCATAGTCAGGTTGAAAGCTCTTCAGTAAGCTTAAGTAACAGTTGTGAGAAATAGTTGAAGAAAGATATTCCAACTTATGGTTTAATCCAGGTAACAGAAAATTCATCACTATGATTTTGTCAAATTAAGAGTACCAGCTTGACTGCATATGCTAACCACAGCAATATCCAGGCTTCCGTTTTTGAGGAGGTGATGGTTTTGTTAAGGCGGATGTTGCTGCTAGCTATTTATCTAAGAGGCAAATTTTATTGAACTGTCTTCCTTATTATATGTTTCTGTGTTTTGAACCATAAAAATCAAATTAATAAACAAACAAATAGCGTATGTTGATCTGAAGGTTTAAAATATGAACTACCTGTTGTAATTGTACTGGGTGAAATATAATCTGTTCAATTTACCAAACGGAGGTCATGTTCGTGACTACGAAATATGTGACCCACTTATTGACCTTATATATAGGACAACAAGTTATCGGCCTAAAATATAATTATGCAACCAGTTAAGAAATACTGGATGAGAACTTCACAGACAAACAGTTCACACATAAATTGAAATGTATTTGTGACGTTAATACCTGAATTACAGGTGTACTTGGTAGACGGGAAGTTTCACACCCTCGTGTTTAATTGGGCGAGTTTTATGTACGCATTTCAGCTGGAACTTTGTAGGACTAAAGGAGCTAAAATTTGTGTATATATATACCTAAAGCAACATTACACCTATATATGTATATATATACCTAAAGCAACATAACACCTATATATGTATGTATATACCTAAAGCAACATTACGCCTATATATGTATATATATACCTAAAGCAACATAACACCTATATATGTATATATATACCTAAAGCAACATAACACCTATATATGTATATATATACAGCAGAAAAAATATGTGTTTCCTGTAACATGTTGACAAATTTAGGGTAGGTAAGGTAGGCAACAAATTTTATTTTAACAAATAAAATTCATTGGTTTATATAGTAGAGTTATGGTAACAGTGCTTCTTTGAAAATTGCCTTAAAAAGTTAAGCGTAGGCACAAAAAATTAGGGTAGGTAGGGTTACTGGAAACACAAAATATTTTTCGTTTGGCCTTATATAAATGTAGGTATATATACACAATACAACAATAAAATTATCGTCACGATTAGGAAACTCCAAATTCTTAATTTAGTGAAGAAAACCTATGAAGATCTGCTGTGTATTAAGTTTCTGGTAACAAAATGCTGAAAAATTGTGCATTACATTAAAATCAACCTAAATATGATATAGGTTGCAATAAATAGCTCGTACATATCCTACTAATGTCCACCTTAAATTCCATAGAAAATCCTGTAAAGTGTTTCGCTATAGTTTCGACATAAAATCTGCTAGATCCAGCAGGCGTTGGCCCAGTGGAATCAGGTTAAACTGTAATGATCCTGCATGACAAAAATCTATGAGATATATATGTACAGTATAATTCTGGCAATAACAAAACACAGCGAAGATACATTCACACATATCCCTTGTTATATATGCCACGATACACATTTCCCTGGTGACTTTTCACACGAATGAATATTGGATTTTTCCCCCCAGCATTTGATATTGATGAATCAGCAATCTGTGTCAGCCTGTCTGTGTATTGGGATGAAGCTGTAGTGTTATAGGCTTAAGTCTGATGCCTCTAATAATCTTTCATGAGTGATGCAGAGCTAGAACGATACACGTGACGATGGACTACGATGTGAATTAAGAGATATATAGGGTTTTAACATGAATTTTGAATTCATTAGGGCGTATTTAGGATTTTGTCTATAACTTAGGCTGCAAATATAGCCATATATTTCACACAGTACACCCCCCCCCCCTTTCCCCTCCTTGAATTAAATGTTCAAAACAGAGATTAATAATAAACTTTGGACATCCATACTCTTGACCGATGCTCTATACCGGTTGAGTTACTATACCTGATCACAGGCGGTCGACCCAGTCCAGTTTTGCTACATTCCTCTCTCCTTTTTTGCCCCTAAGACAGGTCTTTTTAAGTAACAGGAACAGGAAAATGCACGGACAGATTGGGATTCAACCCAGGACCTTCCGAACTCTAGACTGAGGCTCTACCAGTTGAGCTACAAGGGTTCCGACAATCGCCCCATTCTAGTTCTGCACCATGCTACTATTTTGTATGTCGGATGCAGCATACATGTTCAGTATACAATGTGTAACAGGAAAGGAATTACAACTGGGATATACATTGTATTAATGTATGTCCTTTGTATCATACAGTATACATTGTACAATCTACCTCCTTTGTATCCTTCAGTATACATTGTATTAATGTATGTCCTTTGTATCATACAGTATACATTGTACAATCTACCTCCTTTGTATCCTTCAGTATACATTATATAATCTACGTCCTTTGTATCCTTCAGTATACATTGTATAATCTACCTCCTTTGTATCATACAGTATACATTGTATAATCTGCCTCCTTTGTATCCTTCAGTATACATTGTATAATCTTTGTCCTTTGTATCCTTCAGTATGCATTGTATAATCTACGTCCTTTGTATCCTTCAGTATACATTGTATAATCTACCTCCTTTGTATCCTTCAGTATACATTGTATAATCTTTGTCCTTTGTATCCTTCAGTATACATTGTATAATCTACGTCCTTTGTATCCTTCAGTATACATTGTATAATCTACCTCCTTTGTATCCTTCAGTATACATTATATAATCTACGTCCTTTGTATCCTTCAGTATACATTGTATTAATGTATGTGCTTTGTATCATACAGTATACATTGTATTAATGTACGTACTTTGCATCATTCAGTATACATTGTATTAATGTATGTGCTTTGTATCATACAGTATACATTGTATTAATGTACGTACTTTGTATCAAACAGTATACGTTGTATTAATGTATGTGCTTTGTATCATTCAGTATACATTGTATAATCTACGTCCTTTGTATCATTCAGTATACATTGTATTAATCTACGTCCTTTGTATCCTTCAGTATACATTGTATAAATGTATGTCCTTTGTATTCTTCAGTATACATTGTATTAATGTACATACTTTGTATCATACAGTATACATTGTATTAATGTATGTGCTTTGTATCATTCAGTATACATTGTATTAATGTATGTGCTTTGTATCATTCAGTATACATTGTATTAATATATGTCCTTGTATCATTCAGTATACATTGTATAATCTACGTCCTTTGTATCCTTGAGTATAGATTGTATTAATGTATGACCTTTCTATCATACAGTATACCTTGTAATGTCCTTTGTATCATACAATAAACATTGTATTAGTCTACATCCTTTGTATCATACAATATACACTCATACAAAGTTTTTTGTTATTGACAGAGATGCTCCATGTGTTGTTGTCAATGTGGAATACCGTCTAGGACCAGAACACCGCTTCCCTGCGAGCAACGATGATGCCAAGTGTGTGGTACGCTGGGTGAACTTCAACAAATCCTTAATAGGTAAAAGTTGTTCGGGCAATGAATAAGTTTTTCTTTTGGTAAACTGCTTTCTGCTTGAGGTGTTCCATATTGCTTAAGGGTGTCCATGCATCACTGTCTAACTATACATCCACTGTAACTACACGGTGGTAACTATTCTCTCACATGACTTTGGCTTTGATAAAATTATACCATGTGGAAGTTTTATGAAAAATACTTAAAAATTAAATAGATGACAAAAATCAACTACAGTGATCTAAGTGTTAAAATGCAAAAAAAATGGCTAAGACCAGGATTCTAACCCAGATGGTGTTAATCTCCCCCTTTTATTAAACTGTCGCTATAATCTACTGACCTATACCTGGTCAATTATAGGTAACCCTTCCCAGTCCAGGATTAGCCCTGCTGAATTCCCACACTCGGAACACTGTTGTTGATTATATTATGTTTTGTTTATTTTATCATATTATCAAAGCTACATGTATAGTATTGCTGGAAAAAATCAATTTTCAATACCTACCGGTAGTTACAATTTTAGCAGTGGTCGAGGATCCCGCTTGATATTGTGCTAAACTATGATTGAGCTAATTTGTATTTCTGTATCGTGTTTCCTAATGCTTATAAGCCAATTTATCAATATGCATATATCTTGTCAAAATATAAAAATGTGCTAAAATTTGAATGTGCTAAATTAAGTATGGTTACAGTATATATTTGATTGCAGGCTTTTTCTGTCTATATATTTAAGACTGGGTCTAGATCTCAGCATCATTATATATCAATTTGATAAAGAATGTTCCAAAAAATTTCATTTTGCTTTTAAAACCTTTGTAATTTTTACTGCTAGTTTCCTAACTGTCTGTGTATATGGTGTAATTTAACTAGAAATGATTTGGTTCCTTTACATTTTAGAAGCGTTTGCTGTTATATTGCATCCTCGTGGTTTCCATCACACAGGGTAAACCTCAAACATACTGTTTACAATATACAGTAAAACCTCAATATAATGCCCCTTATTTCATTTGACACCACATTTAATTTACAGCCAACATATTTCAATGTCCCTATTTCTTGTTTACTTCAGCATTCCTTTATGCATTTCCCTCAATTTATGCCATGCAATACCCCTTTATAACACCAGATTTTCCCTGGCAGTATATCCAGGTTTTACTGTATGTCTTTTCTACAGTTTTAAGACCACATAGAACATGTTTTACCTATGTCAGGTGCGGTCAACAATAGTACCATTGGTGTGGGCGGAGACAGTGCCGGGGGACAGCTCGCTGCTGCTGTCACTCACCAACTTCACGGTGATATAGACTACCAGGTAGGTTGTTTTCTCACCTGCATGCTTTCTTTTTGCTAGGCGCAGTCAATGATAGTACTATAGGGGTCGGAGGTCACAGTGCCGGCGGTAGACTGGCGGCCGTGGTGTCTCAACAACTCAGGACCATCATTGATTACCAGGTACCAACGTCAGCCTCTGTAGCTCACTAAATGGGGATATACATGTACACACATTTATTTTCTGTGCTTCCTATATATCAGGAAGGTGGCTAGCTAGGGGCAAAACGTTTCTATGACCCGCATCTTGCGAGTCACACCTATCATCCTCGAACATCTTTAATGACCCGTGCGTTTCTTTTGTTTTCTTAGCAAGTGTCTTCTTCAGCCAAGTTTTACGCACCCTGGGTACTAACTATGGCAAATATGGTAACAGTATCTGTAGCGTACATCCCTGTTCTTCATAGTACTCTAGATGTGTTACATATTTAGACGTTACATAACCATTCTCATTCTCAAACACAGGTTTTGCCGATTGAGCTAAAATCCTAGTGAGATTGATATTTATAAAAAATTGTTATGCTAAAACTTATAGCTGTCAACATTTGCATGATTATTGTTTATTGTTTAAATGCATGATTTTTTTGTAAGATCTAAATAAAGTTTGTTTGAGTACATTCCCATATTGATTCACAAATAAGCCCCCACCGCTAGGGAAAAAAGATTGACCAAAGTAGGGAGGGGGCTTAATAGTGAGTATCCATCTTGTTCCTGAATGTCCGCCATCTTGGATATATATGTACCACTGTTTTGATCTATGACCACACTAAATGTCATGTACTTACAGTTGTTCCAACCAACAGACATGTACATGTACCTGAGTTTGAGTGCTAGAACAGTTTTATGAAGTTCATCCTCGATTCTCCAGGGGTTACGCTTACTTTCGCTCTCTGCACCCCTGGAGTTTGTCATGGCAAAATTGAAGGCACACAGCTAGCTATTTGATTGGTCTTAGGTAGAAAAACCTTACCAATCGCTAGGCTGATACCTGTCCTTTGAAGATTACAGAGGAGCAACACTTGACTACAAAGCCAGTCAATTTTACCGTTAGGTGACCAATGGATCCTTTTGATGTTCAACAAAGGATCAGACTAGTCTTCTAGTCTCATCCTCAAGGTGGTGCAAACTGAGCCTTCAAGAGGAGCAACACTCGACTTCAAAGCCAGTCAATTTTACCGTTAGGTGATCAAGGGATCCTTTTGATGTTCATCAAACGATCAGACTAGTCTTCTAGTCTCATCCTCAAGGTGGTGCAAACTGAGCCTTCAATTTTGCTATCCAGGGGTGCAGAGAGCGAAAGTGAACATAATCCCTTGAGTATGGAGGATGCATGAAGTTAATGGACATGTTCTGAAGACTACCTCTCCATGTCAAGAAGCTTTACAATCTTGTTTTATTTTGCAGGTTCTAATTTACCCAAATGTTGACTACACACAGAAGTACCCATCTCAAGAGGAATTCGAAAACTTCCCTGGACTGTCAAAGGAGATGACTCAATGGTATGTGGGTCAAGGTCAATGGTGTTGTAGGTCAAGGTCACAATTAAGATTCCTGGGTGTCAGTTCTATGTCGTTCTATAGTTGAGTATTGTCCTGTTGTTCTAGCCTGAAATTTGTATAAGCATCGGTTAAATCTGCCCACAACTACTGTTGATGACGTCACACGATTGTGTCTCATTTCAGGAAAATTAGCATAGTCTGTGTTGACGTCGTAGCTATTTGTCATGTTCACTGGTCTGGTTATGAGATGATAACTCTAGTTTTTAATAATAATAGTTTTTGAGTGAATTTCATTGAAGGCTGTAAATATTACCATATATATAATTTTCAGAGTGATATTTAGTCAGAAGATAACAATGATTGTTATATTTACCATCAGTTAAAATCTTTTTCTAGCATATTGTGTTTAGGTCAAAGGTCAGCTTTGAGTGCTGGCCTGCGTCAAAGGTTGTACTGTACATGTCAACATGCATGGGCTTTAATTGGTGGATAGCTTTATATTAAGACTTAGGGCCTGTTCGTTTATGCGGAACAACTGGTTTGACCGTTTATAAATGTAACAATTTCTGGTATAAATGATGGCGGACCTGCAAATGTTTATGCAGGTCTTGCAAGGCTTTATCAAGGCTCGCCTGAAAGCAGCATCAGATTACTAGGTCCGACCTCATTTAATAAACGAACAACAGTGGTCCGACCGGTTTGACCGTTTAAACAAAAACGGCCTTAGAGTTCTGATATTTGGCCAGTGCAGTAGATACCTTGGAGGAAGAACGTACCTGTTACTTGCTTCAAAGGGAGGGACATAGGACCATTTGGCCTCATGTTGTAAATAAATGTCAGGGAGGTGTTAGTCTACGATTGTTATTTTGCAAAGTGTAGGATAATTAGAGGAGTTGAGTATTTAATGTACTTTAAGGATCCCTGCCCCATTCCACTGGTTTTTCGTAAATGCAGTGATCTCCCCTGAACTTCTGTTTAGCTATAACTGCAGAACAATTGGGCCATGACACTTCCGTCAACCAGGTAGCTCAGTCGGCTAGAGCAATACCAGGTATATATAAACTTGAGTTAATTTTAACAATTATGAAACAAGTTTTTACAACTTATACTAATCACTCTTGTTGGCCCTGATGATAGCGCGTGGGGGGCTTATATTATGGTGGAAGTAAACCGGAGTACCCGAAGAAAACCCACGTGATCGAGCAGGTGACCCCATACCTTTTCACGTCCGATATGGGAATCGAACCCCGGCCACCTTGGTTAAAGGCAAGTGCGCTATCCACTGCACCACCCAACCAACCAGGTAGTTAAGCAGTGTGAAGTTCAGTGGTACAGGGATCCTTAAACTGGTTGATTCTTTTGTATTATTTTTGTACACCAAATACAATAGAAATGCATGTACTTATATCAAGATGACCATCATCCCTAAATGTATAATTATAATGATTGTACTGGCGTTTCTTTCCCTATATTAGAACACAGAGTATATAGTTCAGTTACAAAATATTTCTGTGTTTTTAGGTTTTCCGAAAACTATATAGACGAATCTGATAAGGAATCAGTTCTAGCATCGCCTCTTCTAAATGAAAAGTTCAACTGCCTGCCACCTGCACTGATCATCCTTGCTGAATTTGATGTTCTCAAAGATGCAGGCGTTGGTAAGAGTTTATTTGCTTGAGCGTATATGTTAATAAAAAAAGTGGTACAAAAAATATCCAAGATTGAATTTTTTGAGAAAGTTTTTAAAAGCTTTTATTTTTATTTTTTTTGTCTGGATGACCCCTGTTTTAATTGTGTCTGCTTCATGATATGAAAATTAATCAAATTGTTTCATTGTTTAAAGCATACCATAACAAATTGAAGAAAGCGGGTATCCCGTCTCAGACGCACTGTGTTAGAGGGGTAACTCATGGTTTTTTCCATCTCCCAGGTGAGCCAATACACATGTTGTATCTAGGTAAAATGTAACTCAAAATGGCGAAACTGAAGTTTACTGAAAGAAGTCACTAGGTACATGTCATGTAGTTTGTACACGGTCATTTTATAAAATACTTGTCAACTCAAATTAATTTCATTAATTCTGTCTTCACAAATTTATCATAAGAAAACTTTGTAATAGCACATGATAAAGGCTACTTGTAATTTTTGTGGCAGAGTTATTTTCGCCTTTTTTGTGATAGGTGAATTCACATGTGTAAATTGTTGCAGAGATACAATTTCGCTGATTATTCTAGAAGAATATTTTCACTCAATCCTATAGGAATTTGATAACATTTTGATGTTATTACGAAAGTAATTTTCTGATTTTTGCATAAAAATGTCCTGGTCAAAATGTGTCAGTGTTATTAACTGATTAAAGTAATTCTTGTGTTATAAAGAAATAAATTCACTAGTGCAAATAAATTAACACATTATTTGGAGAAATGAGATTTTGTCATGAATTTAATTTTCCTTCAAGGTCACTTCAAGGAATGCTGCAAGAGAGCCCATGAGAAGGTTTACAAGTTCATCAAAGCCAGCTCATGATCTGACAACCAAGCATACGTCGCCTTGGTTACCGAGAGATTCTGTGCCATGGAATGAAATTGTGTTCACGATTCTCTAGCTTACTTTAACAGTGTTTATATAAATGTTAATTGTGTATTAATTTTGCTAGTCAACATAGGAAGATTTAAAAAAAATATCAATTTTGTACCATGTAGTCTAAAAGTCCCATTATTAAACATTTCTGATGCTTGGTATTTATCTGAGGACAAAGTTGTATCAATATGACAAAAAGCTTCAGGAAAGAGTGATTTTAAAACATTTCAGTAAATTGTTTTTAAACCTGATATGAAAAAAGATGCTTGTTTTTCCTCTGGTGGCAATCACGTTGAATTCTCAGACATATAGTATGTCTTACATAACATAGTATGTTTGAATTCAAGAATTAAAATAAGATATTTTAGATTCAAAATATGGATGCATCAATACAGTCCGTTATCTAAATAACACATTAGACTAAATTTGAACATCAGTGTTTTCTCTCTGATTGAATGGAAATTAAATTGTTGTATTATGTTGTTAGATCAGGTTGATCATTTTAAAAGTCCATAACATATTCAATTTTTGACATATGAAAATTTTATAATTATGATGAAATTCAGTATCAATGCAAATTCTACATGAAAATTTCTATATGAAAACTTTATATATGAGTACATAATTGGTTTGTTTGATTATTTGTAGGTGCCTTTACAAGTAGGATAAGGGGTATATTATTTATTTAGCAGATTGTGGGGGAACAACTAATTCAAACTGCTGCATTTGTTACGGATTTCTTAATGAATTGTGTTTTTAATGATTTAAAAAATAATGACCAAGAATTTTACAAAATACATAACATTTTGTGGAACATTTATACAGATATACAGATTCCAGAGCATAATATAAGATTTTCTGAGAGAAAAAATGTGTCTTTGGAGTTATATACAACAAGGGAGGTAATTCTATTAAGACATTTATACTCAAATAAAAAAAATGTACATATAAGATCATGCGCTAAATATAATTGTTGAAGAATGAAAACAAATCTTCATTGATCCACTCAAAATTAATAAATCTTGCAATATTTATGATATATACATTTGTTGGGCTTTGAAATACACCCATATGAAGTAATATAAGTCCCTTTATTTTCACAAGTGATAGACTTCTCTGCTTTAATTCACCAGGAGACTCATTTGCATATTTCAATCTTTCAAAAATATGAATTTCATCAATACTTGTTATCATTTGTTAAATTTAATTGAAGTTTTTGTAAATAAAACATGAAGACCTAATTCTCAGATTAAAGTACATAAGAGAATAAAGTGATTAATTTCACAGTTACAAACCATAACTTTCCCAGAATAAATACCAATTAAATGATAATGGGAGGTACTTTCTTGTAAAACGTAACTTTGGAGTCGAGAAATAATCGTTGAACACTTATGCCAGAATTTCCAAATGTTCCAATATATTTGTCAGTTACAGTTTTCCATTGCTCAATATTTGTGCCATTTTTACTACAATTTAAAATTCTCACGTAATGAAGACTTGAGTCAGTTCTGTGAATGAAAAATTACCTGTAATACGTATAGTTGTTTGAATCTACACCCACTGTTACCTTGCAATATACAAAATGTAGATGACAGAGAAAGGGTAGCTAGCTAGGTAATTTTATAGATTTGGAGGCCACGTTTAGATATTTGAGGCTATGTAAATGTTTAAATAGATATTTGAAGGCTATGTATAGGTATATTATACTATATATATATAGGTATTTGAAGTCTATATATAGATCCGGTATATATAAGGCTAAGTATAGGTAAAAATAGACATTTGAAGGCAATGTGCATGTATGTATATGTGGAGGCTAGAAGTACATGTAGGTATAGATTTGTAAAGCTACATGTTAGTCAATGTTGATCAATCTGTTTGTCTGTGGTGTTTTAAATCGTAAATATTCACATGTCTGCTTAAAATTGTTTTTACAATTCATTGCCAATTACAATAATATTTTTTGCGCCAAATATTGAAAGTTTTAATTATTTGATACATGCTGCTGCTGTATTAATGCTTAACATGAAATATTTACAAATATTTTTCATTCGCGTTATTAAATTAACAAACTATTTTCCTAATTTGCAGCAGATGCAATTTTTACATTACTGGGTATACTGTAATATAATAATTTTTTTAAGGGGTGCTTTTAATACTGTAAACAGGAATATTTTTGCCCTTGCTGTATTTTTGACACTTTCCCCCTTGACCTGTCAAATTAATTTAAAACAATATGAAACTTAATAAAAGATGGATATATGACTTTGTAGTTTAAAAACCATGATGAGAGGATAAATTCAACTCTTTCTGCAGTTTTTTCAAATGTTTAGAGGAATGGAAATTTGCAAGGGCGTAAACATCGATCAAAGTTTGCAATTTTCTGATTTGGGTGTTTGAAAGATCTGTGTAACTCTTCTATGTGAAGACAAGGATTGTTACTTTTTGTTCGTTTATCCACTTTTAATCATCATGTTCTTCTGGTATATTGATTGCAATAATGATTTTCAATTTGTGCATTATGAATTTTTTTTTGAGAACATTAATATTAAAAGAAATGAAGAGTAAGTCATTTGATTGATTAAAATGCTTTGATGAGAAAAGTTTCCTTGGACCAATACGATAAGATTGACATAACTATGAAAACAGTTTGAACTTTGAGAAATGTTGGACCAATGATTTTCTTTAAGATGTCATCAGAGTTGTTCCCCTTTATTCCTCTCTACTGTAATCCCATAATATCTGTCTCAGTTGTCTCCCTTAGTACATCTCTCCAAGTTGTCTCAGTAAATATAAGTATACCATACACGTTGTCTCTCTTACTTAAGGGTTAATTGTGAAGCACATTATTTTGTGTCTCTGAAATTAAAAGAAAACATTTTGAACTTTTGCCTACACTTTCTCCTGAATGTCAGATAGATCTGTATTGAGTGTCTAGTATGCCAAATCATTATTTGTATAAGTTTTATCCTTATATTGTTTACCTAAAGATATACAGTGTTATATGTCTTCCGGGCCGAAACATGATAACCCCACTGAGTCTATCGTCTATTAAAACCTCTTTATACTGCCCTCAAAGTGTTGGCATTTTAAAGGGGTTTGACAGTATGACAAAGGAGATAATTGTTTTGTTAAAAAAAAGGACCCAGAATAACAAAAGAAAGAATGAAAAGAGTGAGATGGCAAAATAAGGAGGGACATTATATTGGGTTTTGACAATATAATGAATGTAGAGCATAATTATACAATGGTCAATCACTCTCATCAGTATTAGTTCACCCTATGAAAATTTAGTCCTCTTTTAATTGAAAATAATTTTTCCCACTGGTGATTTCAACCTCCCTTTGTTTCAACTCATTCATCCCTGAAATTTCATGGTGAGCTCTTCCAACCCTTGAATTAGAAGAGTTCACATGTGTCTTCAGGGGTGAATGAGTTAAAATGCATGCTGTTATCATACTATTTGCCTACTGTGATATTCACCCTATTTTCAAAAGTGAACAAATTTAAACAGAGGCAAAATTCACTGCTTTTCAGCAGCAATTTTATCAGTTTTAACTTTCTAAGGCACATCAGTAAACACTTGGTTGTCGCTAATAGACCACACTTTTTCAGCTTAGCGAAGATATTTGATAAAATATAACATTTGAGGTCTTTCTTGAGCGGTGCTTAATGCCATTACTCTTGTCAATATTTCTCATGGACAGTCAAAATTAATCATGTACTCCTACCATTAATTTTTCGACACCATGCTTAGCTTGACTTAAACTTGCCAGTTGTTTAATATATGATGAGCTCAATAGTTTAAAACTAATTAAAAACTAAAATTGTATGTACATGTAATTGGGATTCAAAACCAACGTCATAAACATACAAAAAAAAAAACACAAAAAAATACATCAAGTTTGGTATGCATAATAATTGCCAAGTTTTTTTGCATGCTTTGCTTGACAAAGGAAACAGACGTTTTCAACAGTAAGCAAAAGAAGGTTTCAAAACTTACTTCGCATCTAGAAAAATTTTTTGCAAATTTTCAATATCTCTCAAATACATTACAAAACTTTAACTGGAAGTTGGTAATACAATGTTTATACATTATATATATGATACTTTATTCTTGAAAATTATATTGTAATAGAGAAACTACTTTATAATGTAATACATACTGCCTTCTATGTTTTTAGTCTTGTATCACTGTAGGGGATAATAATGATCTGCAATATGTCACTGTATAAACTATTCTTAACCAGCTTTAATCATCGTTCGTTAATTTTTTGCAATAATGTTTTGATGCTTTTAATTTGATTTTATATTCTATTTTGCTAATTTTACTTTTTTGCCTTATTTTGAAGGGATAATTTTATATATGATTTGTAGCATAGATTGGGTTTTTTAAAATAATCACGTATTATTGATTTTTAGATACATTATCACGTTTGTTTGTGGACTACTTTGTTCCATCAATGATCAGTGTAATCTTGTTAATTTGAGACTTTCTGCCCTCACTCCCCCAACCCCATATTACCCCCGCCACCGTCCCCGCCCCCGCCACCCTCGTTTATATTTAAGACACTACTTTAGATGTGTTTGCGTAAAAACAGCTGGTTGCTCATGGAACAAAATATTTTCTGATTAAAAATGAAATAGAAATTGATCTGAAACCAGCCACTGAATTCTATTACTACAATCATTTCTGGTTTAAAAGTTTTGAATAATAAACCTTTTTGGAAGCGAGTATTCTGAATTATCTGAGTAGGGATAAATGAGCTACATAATTGAGAATTTTTAATCTGGCTTACTGTTTTATTCTCTGTATATTAGGACTGGGACACCAGGAGGCTGATCATTGATGGAATAGTTTCTTGAGGATTTTTTTAAATGCAAAATATCATTTCAGTTTGCTACAGTACTTAAACATTCGCAGAATTTTTAGTTATACTTTTTTTAATAATCTATAATTAATTCTTTTTTGCAATTATACACCTGTGCAATGTTTGGCAAATAAATTGTTAATTATGTTTTTTGTATATCCTGTGCTATTATTAAAATCTTATCTAAACTGAGAAAGTGTTTCATAGTCTATGCCTTTAAATTTCAGCAAAGCAATTATGAATCAAGTTGTATCTTACTTATTTGACTTTACAGGAAGGAAAGCATTGATACAAATGTATCTGCTTAGAGAAAGATGTCACGAATACCTGCAATTGAGTAAGATGTGGCTAATGGATGGATATATCCACAGAAAAAATATGTCTAAGAGAAGATATCGGTCACAAAGATAATATCATGGCTAAGGGAGCAAACTGCCACAAAGAAATATCATGGGTAAGGGAGCAAACTGCCACAAAGAAATATCATGGGTAAGGGAGCAAACTGCCAAAAAGAAATATCATGGCTAAGGGAACGCTACTCGCTACAGAATATACTTATAAGATATCATGGCTAAGGGAACGCTACTCGCTACAGAATAAAAATATCATTGCTAAGGGAACGCTACTCGCTACAGAATATACTTATAAGATATCATGGCTAAGGGAACGCTACTCGCTACAGAATAAAAATATCATTTGCAAAATACGCCATAGCATTAATGAGTAAGGACAAGACTAGTACTTGACTGGATTTTGTTTTTGTTTATGAATGTAAATATAGAATAAATTACAAAAACATTAATTACACATGTATAAACAATTTATTTATGAGTACAAACATAGAATAATATACACCCAGCTCTGAAACAGAAATTAATTAAAATTCAAAATGATTGGACATGAACATTTTATATGTAAATCTCACACATTTTAGAAATTATTTACAACACTTTATTACATACTCTTACATTAAAAATAAGTAGCATAGATCGTACACGTAGCTAATTATCATGGCTAAGAGAAGGATATGTGCCAGAAAGAAAATATCAAGGCGAAGTGGAGGAAACCTGATATAGAAAAAATATATCTAAGATAAGAGGATGATATCTGCCGGAAAGTGAGTATGGACAACGGAGGGTGAGCACAGACAATAAGTGGTATGAAAAGACAACGGGAGGTGAGCAAAGACAACGGGGTGTGAGCAAAGACAACGGGAGATGAGCAAAGAAAACTAAAGGTGAGCATAGACAACGGGAGATGAGCATAGACAACGGGAGATGAGCATAGACAACGGGAGAAGAGCATAGACAACGGGAGGTGAGCATAGAAAACGGGAGATGAGCATAGACAACGGGAGGTGAGCATAGACAACGAGAGAAGAGCATAGACAACGGGAGATGAGCATAGACAACGGGAGATGAGCATAGACAACGGGAG
>NW_018405944.1:1351838-1356013 GCF_002113885.1 Mizuhopecten yessoensis
AAAGACAACTGGAGGTGAGCATAGACAACGGGAGGTGAGCAAAGACAACAGGAGGTGATCATAGACAACGGGAGGTGAGCAAAGACAACGGGAGGTGAGCAAAGACAACAGGAGGTGATCATAGACAACGGGAGGGGAGCAAAGACAACGGGAGGTGATCATAGACAACGGGAGGTGAGCATAGACAACGGGAGATTAGCATAGACAATGGGCGGTGAGCATAGACAACGGGAGATTAGCATAGACAACCGGAGGTGAGCAAAGACAACGGGAGGGGAGCAAAGACAACTGGAGGTTAGCAAAGACAACGGTAGATGAGCAAAGAAAACTAAAGGTGAGCATAGACAACGGGAGATGAGAATAGACAATGGGAGGTGAACATAGACAACGGGAGGTGAGCATAGACAACGGGGGATGAGCATAGACAACGGGAGATGAGCATAGACAACGGGAGGTGAACATAGACAACGGGAGATGAGCATAGACAATGGGCGGTGAGCATAGACAACGGGAGATGAGCATAGACAATGGGAGGTGAGCAAATACATCGGGAGGTGAATAGGTGAGTGAACAAAAATCTGGTAGGATTGGGGTGTTATTGGTACAATGTAGCATCACATTGTTTATTGGTAGGACCCTAATCGTTAATTGGTAGGACCACTTTAATTATTGGTAGGACCCTAATCGTTAATTGGTAGGACCACATTGTTTATTGGTAGGACCCTAATCGTTTATTGGTAGGACCCTAATCATTAATTGATAGGACCACATTGTTTATTGGTAGGACCCTAATCGTTAATTGGTAGGACCACATTGATTTTTGGTAGGACCCTAATGTTTATTGGTAGGACCCTGATGTTTATTGGTAGGACCCTAATATTTATTTGTGGGACCCCATTATTTATTGGTAGGACCACATTGTTTATTAGTTGGACCATATTGTTTATTGGTAGGACCCCATCGTATTTGGTAGGTCCACATTGTTTATTGTTAGGACCCCAATGTTTATTTGTGGGACCCCATTATTTATTGGTAGGACCCCAATGCTTATTGGTAGGACCACACTGTTTATTGGTAGGACCACACTGTTTATTGGTAGGACCATATTGTTTATTGGTAGGACCCCAATCGTTTATTGGTAGGACAACATTGTTTCTTGGTAGGACGACATTGTTTATTGGTAGGACCCCATCGTTTATTGGTAGGACGACATTGTTTATTGGTAGGACCATATTGTTTATTGGTAGGACCCCATTGTTTATTGGTAGGACCCCATCGTTTATTGGTAGGACCCCAATCGTTTATTGGTAGGACGACATATTTGTTTGACCGGACCACACTGTTTATTGGTAGGACAACATTGTTTATTGGTAGGTCCTAATCGTTTATTGGTAGGACCCCAATGTTTATTGGTTGGACCCCAATGTTTATTGGTAGGATCCAATTGTGTATTGGTAGGACTCCAGTCGTTTATTGATAGGACCACAATGTTTATTGGTAGGACCACATTGTTTATTGGTAGGACCACAATGTTTATTGGTTGGACCCCAATGTTTATTGGTAGGACCCCATCGTTTATTGGTAGGACCACATTGTTTATTGGTAGGACCCCATCGTTAATTGGTAGGACCCCATTGTTTATTGGTAGGACCCCATCGTTAAATGGTAGGACCACATTGTTTATTGGTAGGACCCCAATGTTTATTTGTGGGACCCCATTATTTATTGTTAGGACCACACTGTTTATTGGTAGGACCCCATTGTTTATTGGTAGGACCACGCTGTTTATTGGAAGGACCCCAATCGTTTATTGGTAGGATCCAAATGTGTATTGGAAAGACCCCAACGTTTATTGGTAGGACCCATCGTTTATTGGTAGGACCCCAATCGTTTATTGGTAGGATCCAAATGTGTATTGGAAAGACCCCAACGTTTATTGGTAGAACCCATCGTTTATAGGTAGGACCACATCGTTTATTGGTAGGACCACATCGTTTAATGGTAGGACCCCATTGTTTATTGGAAGGACCCATTGTTTATTGGTAGGACCACATTAATTATTGGTAGGACCACATTAATTATTGGTAGGACCCCATTGTTTATTGGTAGGACCCCATCGTTTATTGGTAGGACCCCATTGTTTATTGGTTGAACCCCAATGTTTATTGGTAGGACCACATCGTTTATAGGTTGGACCACATTGTTTATTGGTAGGACCCCATCGTTTATTGGTAGGACCCCATTGTTTATTGGTTGAACCCCATTGTTTATTGGTAGGACCACATTGTTTATTGGTAGGACCCCAATGTTTATTGGTAGGACCACATTGTTTATTGGTTGGACCACATTGTTTATTGGTAGGACCACATCGTTTATTGGTAGGACCACATTGTTTATTGGTAGGACCACATTGTTTATTTGTTTGACCACATTGTTTATTGGTAGGAACAAATCGTTTATTGGTAGGACCACATTGTTTATTGGTAGGACCCCATCGTTTATTGGTAGGACCATATTGTACAATGAAGGACCGCAAAGTTGTTTATTGTGTTGGTTGGATCACATTGTTGGTAGGGCCACGTTGAATTCGTGGTTAAATGTATAATAGTTGTTTTTTCATGTTAGTTTTTGGTAGGACCACGTTTGTCGTTGGTAGGGCCCTCTTATTTTAGTGGAACGAGTTAGGGATAAATACATTGATGGATAAAAATATCCATTTACTGAACCCTGATATTTCAACCAAACTTGATGCATCAACTAACACTAATTTACACTTCTGGTCCATAAATTACATAAATGGTATTTGTAAATACCGTGTGGCCCATACATAATGTAACGCTCGTTTACTTTCTGTGTACAAAATACAGACCATGTTTAGGCTGCCCACGTTGACAGTGTGCGAGTCAATAGGATGATTGTATGTGACATTTATACCGGAACGGACGCAAAAGGATAAATCCATATTCAAAAGTCTACCATCTGGTGCATCGATGCACCGTGTAACATATGGCCTTTTATCCATATATACATGCCGTATTCAGAAGTTACTTTGTACCATCGGAAATACATACATGGATTATGACGGAAATATTTACATGGAATATAGGATTTAACAGACTCCGATCGAATTCCAACAACTACCAAACAAGGAAATGTTTTACAATTTTGTATTTCCAGTGATGAATATTTAAACTGTGGATGATTTAAAAAGGGACGAGTTTCGATTTAAAGGTTAGTATTTAAATAGCACTATAGACTAGTGTGTCTTATGGCAAGCCAACTTAACATTTATTCAAGAAGCAATGTCGATCCTGTATTTCATCGAATTAAATAAGATATCTTATATAGCTATTTGAGATATATTATATATTATATGAGATATCTTATAAAGAAAATTAAATGAGATATCTTATATGCGATATATGATATCTTATATAGTATATATGATATCTTATATACTTATATAAGATATCTCATTTAATTTCTATATGGGATATCTCATATAATATATAAGATATCTCATATAGCTATATAAGATATCTTATATAATTGAAATCTCGTTGCTATATTAGATATCTGATATAGAATGAGATTTCGTGGCATTAAAAACCAGAAACTAATTTCTCCCTCGAGAATCATTCGGAGCACATTCAGGATTGCATTGGGCGCAATGGCGGAGAGGGATGGTACGGATGCTGTATTTTCCCTGGCCTAGCTCGCTTTGTCTCTCTTATAGCGGCCAAAGCAGAGGCTGCCATTTCCCGCACTCTTGAGGTGGGCTCAGACATAATGGCGGCGACAGGAACACGTGTTTTTACAACAAGCCTACTGTCCCTACGTAGATCCTCGAGATATTCCGGACGGGGATACTTCATTTTCGACATTTTGTTAAAATCTCGTGCCTATATAAGATATCTTATTTAGTAACGAGACTTAAATTATATATTATATAAGATATCTTATATAGAAAATTAAATGAGATATCTTATATACGATATAAGATATCTTATATATCATATAAGATATCTTATATAGCATCTCATTTAATTTCTATAACAGATATCTCATATACTATATAAGATATCTCATATACTATATGAGATATCTTATATACGATATAAGATATCTTATATAGTATATAAGATATCTCATATGCTATATAAGATATCTTATAT
>NW_018405944.1:1359165-1458497 GCF_002113885.1 Mizuhopecten yessoensis
GGTATCACAGTCTTCTGGCTATGGGCCATTCTGACACTTGCTGGTACGTATCACAGTCTTCTGGCTATGGGCCATTCTGACACTTGCCGGTACGGTATCACAGTCTTCTGGCTATGGGCCATTTTGACACTTGCCGTTATGGTATCACAGTCTTCTGGCTATGGGCCATTCTGACACTTGCTGGTACGTATCACAGTCTTCTGGCTATGGGCCATTCTGACACTTGCCGGTACGGTATCACAGTCTTCTGGCAATGGACCATTCTGACACTTGCTGGTACGTATCATATCATGTTTGCAGCTCTATGGGCCTATACCTTATTTAGATTATTGGACTTGAGCAAGGCTTCTACTTGTGGCATTGCTACATGTAGCTTTTAAGTTCATGAACTGTTGTAGATGGTGCTAGGATGGCGATAAGGTGCACAGGTGTTTGCATGGATGATATTGTTGTTCAAGTGATTATGAAGTGGCAAGCCGTGTTTACCTCTTTATACATATATAGAAAGGCCAAATAATATGTTATACTATAGCAAAAACACATAAAAAAGTTTCATCATAAGAGCAGGGGCCTGCGGTAGGGTGATGGTGGTTTAGGGTGTCGACTGATTAATAACTATTTTGATATAAATGTATTTATAGTATTTCGATGTAATATAATTACTGATGTTTTCTTTTCCGAGTTAAGGTTCATATGTATAGTTAGTATACCATTGTATTTAGAGGTTGCCTTCAGCACATTGTGTGTATTATAATCATGCGTACCTGTAAAAGTTGTACACTCCTACCCTACTGCCGAAACCCTTTTCCTTTTACATAGCGACAATGTTACCGTCTTTTTACCTTAACGAGGTGTTGCAAGAACACAGAAAAACAAAAAACAAAACGCAACTGCCCATGCTCAAATAGGACCTGAAAGTTGGTACAGCAACTATGACCAATCTTAGACGCTTTAGGGCTTTAGAGCAACTCCCGGTAAATATCTCAACCATACAATTATGACTTTAAAGACCTCGTGATAGGCCTAGACATAAAAAAAACTGTAATAAGTTCTCGTATCCCTGTGTATATGCCGTCTATAGAACCGACTGTTTGGCGGTGAAATAGGCACAATAACACTTTCTTTAGTTGTGTTATGAATGAACATTGTATATTAGAGAGTGTTTTTTTTAATAAACTGACTATTTTGTTTTGTAGTAATGTGGACAGCAGGTGTTTTTACCATGCAGCACCCCTCCGACATGGACCCGAAGTTGTATCTCGGCTGGTACCTCATGTAAGTTAATATAACGTTTTACACTTATTGACTTTATACGAAGTTGATACAATGATCTATCAACCAAAATGAAATAATACATTTGTGTGTGCTTGTGTTTGTGTGTGCGCGCAGAATTGGATGTTTAACAATAATTACGGCAAAATGGGTGCCATTGAAGATACTATATTGAATTTATAAAGCACCAATAAATAACAACAGGGATATTTATCTTTATTTCACTCTTCCCCTTTCTCCAACTTCTATGCTTCAGTGTCTCCTTTGGAACATCTACCGGTTGTCAGTATCTACTGTGTTGTCCTGTTTGACATTATTGTGTTGACGGGCCGTTAATACCGTATCATATCTACTGTGTGGCTCCGTATGACCTTATTGTGTCGACGGGCCGTTAATAATATATCATATCAACTGTGTGACCCTGTATGACCTTATCATATTGACGGGCCGTTAATACTGTATCATATCTACTGTGTGGCCCTGTATGACCTTATTGTGTTGACGTGCCGTTAATACCGTATCATATCTACTGTGTGGCTCCGTATGACCTTATTATATTGACGGGCCGTTAATACTGTTGACCTTATTATATTGACGGGCCGTTATTACTCTTTCATATCTACTGTGTGGCCCTGTATGAAATTACTGTAATGATGGTCCATTAACACTGCGAAAATGTACATGCATCTATCTATCTTTGCCATTGTAAACTTTATCTACTTCAGTGCGGCCAGTGTTGTAGTTACCTTGCTGGAACTGACGTGGATCATTAACAAAGCCGCATGTTGCAAGTATGTGTGTCACCGACTGTTATTTTATTAATATTATCGAATATCATAAAGGGTTTAGGATATTGAACACATTCCTAATGACGTGATAGCGTTTCATATGTTTCCGTCTCATATACCAATGCTAGATATGTGCAATGCTCGCGCACCGATGTCCTTTTCTCTACTGTTTTGAAATGACATTTCTTGTTTCATAATGATTTTAAAACTACGAGTTCATATAAGTGTCAGGTCCAAAAAATAGTATCTAGGCACTGCCATTCTTGTCACATTTCGCCGTTAAACAGTGTTTTAATTTGTGTAATATACTAAAACCACCATTTCCTACTGTCGAGAAACACTATAGGTTTTTGAACGAAAATAAAATTATATAAATAACTGGGACGAAGATTATAACACTAGTGACGTTTTGCCTCCACACAGGCGAGAGGGTTGCTGCTGTCATTGCTGGTCTGTCATTATGTGGATTGACAACTGGAAGAAGGGCGTGGTCTATCTAATTCTGGCTGTTCCGGTGTTCATGGAAGGCATGCGGAATATCCTCGGGATTGTTAGTGGTAAGAAGATCGCCCGTTACTAGATATTTCTCCCATACTTGTATAGATGTTATCAATCACAAGCTATGGTTTATTCATTGATAATTTCAGTTTCCTTAATATGTTACTGCAGGTGGTGTGACGTCACATTTATTGTACTATGCGTATATTTATATCAAATTTCGTGTTATTTAAGAAAGTATCAAGCTCTTAGACCATGCATAAGAATGGTTTTAGTCGAAAAGAAATGAATCGAAATAGCACTTATTGGATATCCCCCATCCGCGGGCCTGCTCTACACTGTAATCTTTCAGGATTTTGTAGGGGCCGGGGGTTATATTATACATTGTGACATGCATATTGCAGGACTCCTGTCGGTGATATGTGATCTATGCTCTACTGAACATTGTAACATGTATGTTTTAGGGTTCCTGTTGGTGATATGTGGTCTATTGTACATCGTGAAGACATTTAAGGATGGAATAGTGTACACTGTGACAGAAACTCGTTACGTAAAAACTTACACACCAAACGTTAACATGTTAGTGCATGAAATGGCTACACAGACTGAGGACGACAAATATTATGAGGAAATAACGCCAAGCAGGAAGCGGTGACGTCAACAAACTCATATCATATTACTTCATGACGTCATATTAACCATTTTTTGTCTTGGTTTGAGGGAAACATGTTTCTTTATTTTCCCGAAAAGAATCGTGTTTCTCTATTACAAGAGATATAGACATTTAATCATATCAAATAACATGATTATGACAATAACACAGCAATATATATGATCAGGCTAACGTGCCATTCTTGTCGTCTGCGTCAGTTACTTAGAAATCAGCTGTGGTGCCTTAAGTTTTCTCATTTTCCTAGAAAGGCACTATATATGGAAAATATGAATAAGAAACTCGAGCGCGGGAGGACAAGCTACTTTATATTTTTGTCTGTGTAAACTAACGGCGTATACCTTTGACGACAATTGGAAGGGTACCACATCATCTTGGTGGACGATTTTACCATGCGTACAGTATAGCATGTTTTCCTTACCACGCATGAATATGGAAAACAGACTGATATGGCCATGCACACCTATGGCGTCGCTTAGGTCTGAGCAGTGACGTCATCCTAGTTCTCTAGGTATAACTACACAGTCCAATGACCAACAGTAAAATATGCTTATGCCAGTAAGATTCGAAGAGGTCCCATTGGGCTCACCCGGTTGCCTTCACAAAGACACACTTAACATGATGGAGCGAAGGGATGAATGTTAATCGTCAAAACTTTCGAACAACCAAATGTGTCCCGCATATATGACATTAACTATCGGCCAGAAACCGCTCGAGAGTTAAAGAGGGCAGTTTGATGAACGTTGAACGCAAGAGGCTAGTTTTGATTTTGAGTAAATTATAAGCAAAGCATAAGTTTGATAAGGTCTTTCCTTTGTTTTTGTTTGTTGCTTTCCTGTGTGTATTTCTTAAGAAAATATTTCATTATCTATCTGTGTTTTTTCAGAAATGTGAGGAAATTTCTTTTAAAAATAATTAAATTCTAAAGAAAACAAAACGACAAGATATGGGGAAAGTCTAAGTCTGCCTGAGCTTCAAACGAAAGGCATTTGGGATAAGTAAAGTACATTTGTATTTTGTTTTTAATTTCAGGTTTACGAGATACTTACTCCAAACTTCGATACTCGGGGAAGAAAACGAAATAAAAAAAAAACTTCGTTTGGCCCTAACGCTACTGAAAAAAAATATGAAAATTATATATTTTGAATGCAGTATGTGTGAACTAAAGTTGATGTATTTTAATTAAGATCGTAGTTTACATCAACAAGGCTGCAACAGAAATTAAATGTAGTATTCGAAGCTTTGGTAGTTTATATAGCTGATATTCCGTTTGTACTAAGTTTCATTGGGGCAGTCCAACCCTATATGAAAAATTGCAGCATTAGTAGAACTTTCGGTTATAATCAGCGCCTTACAAAGGTCAGTATGATTTGGACGCTTCTCCTTCAACGTTTAGGTAACGTTAGACTATTTCAATACCTGAACAATTTGAAAACCTCTTGCCGACGTCACTTATGACTACACTTTTAAAATATTGAATTACATTTTTGTAGGCCTCATGCATGGAATATGTATGTAACCAAAATCACGTTCACGTCACTTTTTTGTTTTTATGTCAGTTTTGTGAATTTATTAATAAGTGCATATATAAAAAAGAAAGAAAACTGCTGTTCATATAAACATTCATACATGTTTATTACCTGGACTGGGCATTTGAAATTCCCCGAATCCTTATTTTTTTATTCAACTATTGTCGTGCGAGTTGCCTCCCCTTAAATAAACCCAGTTGATCGCAGTCAAAATAAATATTGCTACATCAACATTTATCGCCTTGAAACTAAAACAACTTCATGTAAAAATATGTATTACAAAAGAGTACAGTAGACTCTATCATTTTCACAATACAACGACGCTTATACGATCTATCGGCTGCTGGATATCAGTAAATCTTTGCACCAGGCATTGTATATGTGACACGTCCTGTTTGTCTTTTAGACAAGCATATATCTGTAATAAGCATAAAATACACAGACTTGGCATGTTACTCCTTGGATCATACTTCCGGTTTATTCTGGTAGTGTTCTTACATCCTCTTTGTATTGTACTTAATTCTGATACCTTATTTTACTTTATTTGTATAAATGTACCCTTTTAAGTGTTTTAAAAAAAGTCTTGAGCAATATATCATATAAGAAATAACATATTTATTTGTCAAACTGTATTTTAAACATTCGACAAAATTGGTTCCTCTGAATATCGAATTGTAAAGCTACATATACATTAACAATGTAACCAGAAGAGAATGTAACAAAATAAAATACATCAAAATTGTACAGTGTTGTATTGTTTTATAGCAGAAGAAAAGAAATAAAGAAAAGAAAAGGAAAGGAAAAATTGATATAAAAATTATAAAAAAGTTGTCGTGCAGAATCGGTAAAACTGAGAGGTTACATTATAAATATGATGCAGGGGAGGTAACTCCCATACATAAAGTAACATAGAGGATATAGTGTACAAAAAAAAGGAGGCGGTTTGATTTATACTTTGTAATTTATGATAAGTATTTTGTCACCATCATTTCAGTTATTTCTTCTATAAATCTAAAGAGTATGAGAACTGTCAAAGCCTAGATAATTCCTCACTTATTTGCAATGACAAATTGTAAAAAGGATTTAACGGGTCAGTTAATGTTATGGACTGAACCTTAAAACATAATAACTCACCGTTAACTCACCGTTGTCGACGTCATACCATTAGTCTACGACATGTGTGCAATTTGATAACAATAATTAAAAATCGGTAGCATAACCTTTTGGACAGTTCATGACGGTGCTACGCTCTTTCTGAAAAGTCACATTTCTTGTACTTCCTCCAATAACATCCTCTTATATCTCGTGCGGCCTCCTCTTGCTAGTAACACCGCCCGGTACCTGCTCCGTATTGAGATCACGTCCGTCTGAAACTCTTGCTGACCGATATTTGTCATCCTCGAATAAGTTCATGGTGCAAAGTAATGATGTGGGACTGTTGTCCCCGAGCTCGAACACGCCGTTTCAATAGATTCCACACATGCTCGAACAGATCAATGACTGGAATACATGCTGGCCACGAAGTCGCATATTGTCGTTAGCCATAAGCTGCTGACAGGCTCTGGACGTATGACATGGTGCGTTATCCTGCGCATGCCGCATCCCCGATTGCCCCCTTCACCCACCCGGAGGTGAGGAATCAGCACTGGCCGAACAAATATTGTTTTGGTATCAGGCGGCGTTTATAGCCCCTACTTGAACAAGAGGTGTCTTTGTACGCATGAAAATATCAGCCAATACCATCTGCAAAAGAAAAAAACAAAAAATGCAACGACCAGACCGAGATACCAATCCGGGGTCCTGCGAACTCTAGACGGACTCGAGGCTAGATGTTTAAATCAATGTTTGTGTGCCAATAGTGAAAAGTATTATGTTCTTTTCCTATATGCAACGGACCGTAGAATACAGCTGTTTTCAACGAAATTTTTATTTATTTGTTTGGTTATTTTTTATTGATTTATTTTTACGTCGCATTCTCGTGTCTGGTTATACAACGTTTACTTTATTCCGGTCGATTTTTTTTTTATTCCTTATATTGCATTACCAATTGCATCTTAGATGAGTCATAGAAAGGCGAAAAGCTGTATTGGGCAATGTGATTCGTTATTGGAATGTTATATCTATGAACAAATTTTAGAGGTGATATCTTATCTTTATCTTACGTGAACTCACATCATCAGCAACAAATTCTAATAATATGAAAGTAAAAGGAAGGAGAGTGGCTATGCCAAACTTTTAAAATGAAAAATCTAACAGAGCAAAAAAGGAAAAAGAACAAAAGTTCAACATAGTCAGCATATTTGAACATTGAGAGTCGATAAAAGCACAATAACAGGAACAAAGGACGACGAAACCAAAATTTAAGAAACCATGAACCCTCCCGTTAAAATGAAGGGAAACGTGGCCCTTTCAACTTTCGATCGGTAAGCTATTCCTGCTAAGCCTTCCCTGAAATCTGGACAGTCAAGCAGTTACTATCGACCTAAGACATAGTAATTTATAAATCCTATAGAAATATACAAAAGTAAGTAGAAATCAAGTCATGGTATGTGGATCAGAGGCCCTCAGGGACAAACATGCCATGGCTATGGGAACTGTATGTACATGTCTGGTTTTGTAAAATCATTTTTGTGCCTTGTCGATTTAGTTTCTTAAACGCAAGAGCTCGATATAGCGAGAGCAAAGCCTGGCGACAAACTAATCCGTCGGAATGTTCTCGTGTTAGTCTCCTTCATGGTCAGATTAACTTCCCAAAGACCGCACTGCGTCCTGAAAATGTCGATGAACGCTGCGGGGACGTTGTCAAAATTGAACAAGTATCTCGTTTAAACTGCTTACGTACATACTTCGTCACTGCCTGGTTCTCACTGGATCTGACAGGTTTTTACTTATTTCTCACCAAGCGCATGATAATGCGCACACTACGTCCATTGCGCTTTTGCTACGTCGATTCAGAACATGCCACGCGGTTACCACGTTCTCATTTTACTTGTCCGCTCCTTATAAGTGCAAAATGGTTTTCTTTAGGCAGAAAGCGAAAGACACAAAATATGTGTCGTCTTTTAATCCTACCAACACAAATGCAATTTGTGGATTAACCAGAGCCTATTAATAATAATAATAATAATAATAATATACAACATTTATATAGCGCCCTATATAATTTGTAAATTTACTCTAAGGCGCTTTACAATATGGATAATAGTAATGGTTATAGTTGTGAAAACAAACAACAAAGGCTTGCAATCACTTTCATAGATTTAACAAGCAATGTGCACATAATTGAACAAATAAAAGGGTGGTATTTACATGACGTCTTTGCAAAGATTCTAAAATGCAGACGTGAAGAGGTGAGTTTTATGTCCCTCTTGAACTTGGCCAGGGTATTTGACTTCCTCATAGCAGATGGTAAGCTATTCCACAACGTAGCCGAAACCCTCCCTAAGCATCTGTTTCTGTAGGTCACAGTACGAGATTTTGGGACACACAACAACTCCGACCGCAGTGATCTTGACGGCTGATACAGGGTAACAAGCTCCTGTAGGTACGCAGGAGCTGTTCCATTCAGTGCCTTGTATTTGTACACCAGACTTTTGTACTGCGACCTGTATCGTACAGGTAACCAGTGCAACAAATAAAGCGAACGGTGTGATGTGCTCTCTCTTTCGAGTACGAGTAACTAGCCATGCTGCAATGTTCTGGACCCTCTGCAGACGACTAGTTAGTTTGTCAGATATACCACAGAGCAGGGCGTTACCATAATCCAACAGAGAGGTAACAAGTGAATGCACCAAAATCTTGATTGTTCTGCAGTTAGAAAGTGCCGAATACAGCCGATGTTCCTGATCTGGTGGTAACAGGATTTGGCAATAGCGTTCACTTGTTTCTCAAAGTATACTCCTAGGTTTTTAACAGCTAGAACAGTCTCAATAGTTCTGGCACCAACCTTGACCTATTGTCCTTGATACGATTCAAATTGTAGAAGACGTTCTCGATTCTGCATGTTCAAAGCAAATGGTGCTCGAAACAGTAGTGATGGAGGAATTGGAATTCGAACCAAAATGTTTCCTCAATGGTTTGGACGTGGCATACACGCTGTGATAACCTGCTGCAAACGAAACAAAAACATGGTAAGTATCTAAAGAACAGAGACGTATCGTGGCCATATTGCAAGCGTGGAGAGTGAGAAATTCGTTGACGTTGCACAAATGCTTCGTCAATACAGTCGTTACTACGCCCTTATTTAGTACTATCCTTTCTCTGGTTCGACCACATCCTCTTAACCCGTTTTTTCAAAACATGTCCAAAGTTCCACAACGTTCTGAAAGTCCGTATCACGTCAGGTTTCAAATGCGTTCCTACTACGTTGTATTATTTCTTATTGCGTCCACTCAATATTTTGAGCACGTAATAGGAACATGGCTGAGTATGATACGGGTATTTGATTTCATGTCATCTTTTCGTTTGGGTGGATAGACAAAGAGAACGAAACCAAACCTAGCTGGATTGCTTAGTCGCACATTGTGTTATTACAATAAACAGCGATATACATTCTTGTTAGTTAGTGTTACGAAACAATGCTGGCTACCAGGAGGGTTTTAAATATGTCCGGGAGTTTGTTTTTACCTGTTCTGTGCACAGTTAATCCTTACGATCTGAGGGTAAGTGAATAATCTCTTAGGCAAACCTATTGTGATTTTAAAAGGAGATGATATATTTCCTTCAAAGAATAAATAATTTAAAGAATAATATACATTTGTGTGATTCTGCAATGGCTGCTGTTTTCCTTAAAGTTAAAAAATCTGAACATTTACACAATTGCTGAAACGCAACTGAGAATGCATGACAGAAATACAAACGTATTTCCAGGTATTTTTCACTGGTCACACAACTTGGCATTTAGGTCAGGCTAAATGTTATTACTGTAGTCTATTTTTTGAAGCCCTATCTTACATTTGATTTATAAAAGGTGAGTTAAAATCGACATAAATCAGTTTTCACAATCTTGATTCATAACTTTTAGTGAATTTCTAAATAAAACAAATCCATGATACTGTATTGCAGTATTAATATGCTTGTGTGTCTTCAACGCAAACAGTGTTTCTGAAACTGACAAACGCTACCAACATGTTCGTTTCTTATATCAGTCTTAGGAGAACGCTAGCCACACATTGGGTTATATTGATGAGTCATATGTTTAAGAAAACAATTCGATTCTAGAAGTCTTTCATGCTTTGTAAGACATTTATTTTTCATTCGCACTAAGTTGTAAATAATGTTGTCAAACAGATCAAGTTTTTGTAACTGGTTACTCGAACAATCTCCTGATCAATGAAGCGGTTAATTGGTCAATTTCGTAATCAAACAATAAACAAAGACAATACGTTATATGGTTAGCAAGTGTTCTATTTAAAACGTATTTACACCACATACCCACATGCATATATTAGTTAGCATGATGGTTTACTCGCGTATTTCAAGCTAAATGCAGGACATGGTTCGATGTAACCCGAGTAAGTATATATTTTATGGACAATGAATGTCGGAATACAATAAGGCAGGATTCAATTTCAGTTATCTGTACTCGAAATCATATGCGGTAATTTTGTTTTTTAGAACAACATTTGATTAATAAACGTTTAAACACCTGCTTGCTCATTCAGATTTATACTCTTAAGATTATGTTAACATGTTAAAGTTAAATGGTTGACATTTCACAATTTTCTGGTTTCCTTTTAAAATCTGTTCAGTTTTTTTTAGGGTGCTGTCGGCATCTCTTTGTAAACATTTACAATAGAGTACGAAAATAGCACTGTTATGTCAGACTGAACACTGTTTTTTTGTTACAAAACTATCCGATCTGGTTCGCATTTCTAGTTAATATGTAGTTCTTATCCTGGGAAACATGGGGCTCCCCAAAGGGTTAAATAAATGTTTGACTATTCGGTTACTGATTTTGTTAACTGGTCCGTGGTCTTCCGTCCGAGTTAACTCCAGTTCTAAAGGAAATAATCGGCGGTGGATTTTTCAAGATTGAAGTTGGTCTTATTTATATTCAAGTTAATTAAGGTTTCTTAAATTTATAACAACAAATAGATAAATTTTTAAGTTGTGTCCAAGTGTTGACAAACCTTATTTGATTTTAAAGATTAGACGATATCTCAGGCTTTTTTTCTTTACATATCTAACTGCACTCTTTCCTGTCATTCAATTAGATACAACTGTTAATTTTAGTTTTTTTAAACGTTCCTCAAATAATAAATTTGTAAATCGTCAATTCTTTGTTGCTCGATATTGAACAGTTTCTATTGTTTTCAAGGCATTTTTCTGATTTGTGTCCTCAGAGTGAGGTTCTGCTAAAGATATATATAGAACAACCTAAACTTCCCTTATCAACAAAGAATATATGTTTGTGAGAAAAGTGATTAGTGTAAGCTGAAATAAGTTGTTTAATAATTGTGGTCAGGTGGCGCTTGTATAACGCAGATGCCTTCATCAAGACGAAGTTCGATGCCTTGATCAGACGTCAAAAAGTTATGGGTCACCTGCCCAATCACGTGGGGTTTCTCTTCTGGGTGTACCAGGTTTCTTCACCATCAAACCGCCCCAACCTCTCGCTAAAATACTGGCAAACAAGAGTGATTAATATCTGATAGATTACAAGATCATAGTGAAAACGTTTACATGATTTTTAATATACACATATACTGCAAGAAACGATGATGATGATGATGATGATGATGATGATGATGATGATGATGATGATGATGATTTTAAAGATTAGACGATATCTCAGGCTTTTTTCCTTTACATATCTTACTGCACTCTTCCCTCTCATTCAATTAGCTACAACTGTTAATTTTAGTTTTTTAAATGTTCCTCAAATAATAAATTTGTAAATCGTCAATTCTTTGTTGCTCGATATTGAACAGTTTTTATTGTTTTCAAGGCATTTTTCTAATTTGTGTCTTCAGAGTGAGGTTCTGCTAAAGATATATATAGAACAACCTTAACCTCCCTTATCAACGAAGAACATATGTTTGTGAGAAATATTATTGCGAAAAATATGAATATTATAAAGAGTATAAAATTCAAGAAAAGAATTCAGCATGTAGCCATAGTGTGACCACAGATAATTATCTGAAGAACTAATAATCTTATAACAGTTAACGTTAAATCTAAGGTCAAGGATGGTTGTGTGGTGCAGTGGATAGCGCACGTGCCTTTTACCAAGGCGGCCGGGGCTCGATTGCCCGACCACGTGGATTTTCTGCAGGTGTTTCGGTTTTCACCCACAATAAGACCCCCTCGCGCTAACATCCGAGCAAACAAGAGTGATAAATGTAAGCTGCAAAAAGTTGTTTAATAATCGTTGTAAATTAAATAAAGTTGATATTTATTGAAAGGTAGTGATCAGAAAGTTCTCCCTAATGTCTTTATCTGTCTAATACAATACTAATTACAAGACAGGTCTAATACCTTAGCTCTTCGTGTAACGCTACGGTCAACAGGATATCATCATTTAGGTTATGATCAGGAAAAACTTCTTTTGGCTTCGGTTAACACAGACATTTTCATTCGTGGGTTTTGTTCGGGCACTCCGGTTTCCTCCCACATTAAGACCCGCCGCGCGCTAACATGCTGGCTAACATGAGTGATTAATATAAGTTGAAATAAATTGCTTCATAATTGTTGTAAAAAGGAAATTTATAAATACCCAAACATATATATTTATGTACATTTACTTATATAAAAATTTGTATCTTCAGAGTGAGGTAAAGATACATTTTTTTTTTATATACATGTCTTTGAATATGAGCCTGATACATCGAATATCGTAATAACCGGAGCGTTGTTACAACTACATGTACCTAAAACTATTATGAGAGGAAAAGAAGTTATTTACATTGTAGTAATCAGCTTTGTTCATGCTAATACACCGATTTAGTTCATTTCGATGTTATTTTGTCAGCAGGATTTTTTTGTGTGGAAAATTTAAGAAGGGAGTACTTATTTATGTGTACCCAATAGAAGTAAGTATTTTCCGAAGATGTTACATGTATGTTGATTGGGTGGTCAGGTGGCGCTTGGATAACGCAAATGCCTTCATCAAGACGAAGTTCGATGCTTTGATCAGACGTCAAAAAGTTATGGGTAACCTGCCCAATCACGTGGGGTTTCTCTGGGTGTTCTAGTTTTCTTCAACATCAAACCACCCCAACCTCACGCTAAAATACTGGCAAACAAGAGTGATTAATATCAGATGAAATTACATGATCATAGTGAAAACATTTAGATGATTTTTAATATACACATATACTGCAAGAAACGACGACGACGACGACGACGAGGATGATGATGATGATGATGATGATGATGATGATGATGATGATGCAGGTAAGTTTGTATTACATTGGAGCATTTGGCAGATAATGGCGGATTCTGTGACGGGAGCTAATGACAAAGAACAGAACATAACATTCCAAGCATCACACTGCAGTAGGATACGGGGATACCTAACAAAGAAAAACATGTATTCTGTCTTATGTTGTTCAACGTCTTTCATACTGGTGAGTGGTTAAGTAAGTTACATTAATTTATGTTTACGCATGGCTTTCGATATCATTAAACAGTTAGATTAAGGACACGTTTCTGGTATCTCTCCACAGGTCTTAAAACCGAGGCGAACGATACGTGTTAACAAACAGTGTAAGAATATAAAGGTTTGGCTTGCATCAACATAATACAACAGTTACACACTACGCACTCCTGAAATGCACATTTCATTGTTCCTTCAATAATTTTCATTCATCGTTTAGGGTCAATAGAATGAAAAAATCCCTTGTTCCCATTCTTAATATGCTTTTTTAAATGTACATTGTAGATGTATAGGCACAAATACACAAATGCATTTTTTTTCAGTAAAATGAAAATGAAACACAAGTGCAAGTTCAATATAATTCTTCATGATTGGAAAAAATTGACAATGCAATGCCTGTCAAAAATACGGTAACCTGTTTCTCAAGTAACACCAAATCAGCGTATTCAAGTTCTCGTTGTCCTTGTAGTTTTTCAAATGTATCCTTGCAAATCTATTCTTTGTACATATTTCGCCCTAGTTTTATTTGAATTCGATTTAAACTGAACAAATTACAAGAACATAAAGTTACAGTATATACATTTATTACACAACATATGACATAACATGATTATATGACAAATAATTAAAAACATATACATTNAAATTCTATATGAAAAGACAATCGTAAAGAACTTCTCCCTTACTCTATAAATAACTTTTACCTTACTCTATAAATAACTTCTCCCTTACTCTATAAGTAACGTCTCCCTTACTCTATAAATAACATCTCCCTTACTCCAACAATAACGTCTTCCTTACTCTATAAATAACGTCTCCCTTACTCTATAAATAACGTCTCCCTTACTCTATGAATAACCTATCCCTTACTCTATGAATAACGTCTCCCTTACTCTATAAATTACGTCTCCCTTACTCCATAAATAACGTCTCCCTTACTCCATAAAAAACGTCTTCCTTACCCCATAAATAACGTCTCCCTTACTCTATAAATAACGTCTCCCTTACACTATAAATACCGTCTCCCTTACTCTTTAAATAACGTCGCCCTTACTCTATAAATAATGTCTCCCTTACAATATAAATAACGTCTCCCTTACTCTATAAATAACGTCTCCCTTACACTATAAATAACGTCTCCTTTACTCTATAAATAACATCTCCCTTACCCCATAAATAACGTCTCCCTTTCCCCATAAATAACGTCTCCCTTACTCTATAAATAACGTCTCCCTTTCTCCATAAATAACGTCTCCCTTAGTCTAAGAATAACTTATCCCTTACTCTATGAATAACGTCTCCCTTACTCTATAAATGACGTCTCCCTTACTCCATGAATAACGTCTCCCTTACCCCATAAATAACGTCTCCCTTACTCTATAAATAACGTTTCCCTTACCCCATAAATAACGTCTCACTTACTCTATAAATAACGTCTCCCTTACTCCATAAATAACGTCTCCCTTACTCTATAAATAACGTCTCCCTTACACTATAAATAACGTCTCCCTTACCCCATAAATAACGTCTCCCTGTCTCTATAAATAACGTCTCCCTTACACTATAAATTACGTCTCCCTTACTATTGGAATAACTTATCCCTTACTCTATGAATAACGTCTCCCTTACTCTATAAATAACGTCTCCCTTACTGCATAAATAACGTCTCCCTTACTCTATAAATAACGCCTCCCTGACCTCATAAATAACATCTCCCTGTCTCTATAAATAACGTCTCCCTTACTCTATAAATAACGTCTCCCTTACCCCATAAATAACGTCTCCCTTACTCTATAAATACCGTCTCCCTTGCACTATAAATACCGTCTCCCTTACTCTTTAAATAACGTCTCCCTTACTCTATAAATAACATCTCCCTTACCCCATAAATAACGTCTCCCTTACTCTATAAATAACGTCTCCCTTACTCTATGAATAACTTATCCCTTACTCTATGAATAATGTCTCCCTTACTCTATAAATAACGTCTCCCTTACAGTATAAATACCGTCTCCCTTACTCTTTAAATATCGTCTCCTTACTCTATAAATAACGTCTCCCTTACCCTATAAATAACGTCTCCCTTACTCTATAAATGACGTCTCCCTTACTTTATAAATAACGTCTCCCTTACTCCATAAATAACGTCTTCCTTACCCCATAAATAACGTCTCCCTTACTCCATAAATAACGTCTCCCTTACCCCATAAATATCGTCTCCCTTACTCTATAAATAACGTCTCCCTGTCTCTATAAATAACGTCTCCCTTACTCCATAAATAACGTCTTCCTTACCCCATAAATAACGTCTCCCTTACTCCATAAATAACGTCTCCCTTACTCTATAAATAACGTCTCCCTTACTCTATAAATGACGTCTCCCTTACTCTATAAATAACCTCTCCCTTACTCCATAAATAACGACTCCCTTGCTCTTTAAATAACGTCTCCCTTACTGTAAATGTAAAACACTGTTTCTATTTTAGGGGTGGCTTTTCAAATTGAGTCGAGCACCACTGCTGGAACTACAGTTGAATACAGGAGTGACTTTTACGATGGCATCCACTTATATCAATTGTTTAAACATTACACAAATGGTCGGGTCTCTTGTAATTGGTTTCATCGCATACAAGCGGGTCAACCCATTCTTGATCATGGTCATCAGTCTCGCAGTTGCCGCTGTAAGTACGGTAGCCTTCCCTTTCTGCAACAATTACATCCAAATGATGATTTCCCATGGCGGCTTAGGGATTTCTACGGGCGGACTTGACACATGTAAGTTAAAATAATTCATTAATACTTGAGTTAATGGTATCATTAATGTATTTGTTAAATAAATAATACATATAGCATATAAATCATCTATCAAACATTTGAAATATAATCTGTAATTTATAACGTGCGTGATTTAACTGAATTCTTTTTGCGTTATTTATCACATCAAAAGTCAAAAGTGCATATCTAAGCAAAGTATTACGAACAATATTTATTTCACAGTGTAATTTTAGACGATAAACTTTTCCCGACCGAGGCTATTTTTTTGTACTTTGATAATACCATTTTAATCACGTTTAGAGCAATTTATATTAACAGAGAATGATGTCTCTAACACAAGTTCATCATGCACAATACTAAAATAAACACTTTCCTCACAAGTACAGCACAAACATAAACAACATCGGCTTTCATAAGTTCATATTCAGACATAACTATAACACGTGTCTTCAATGTAACTATTGATCAAAGCAACAAAGAGGTGCGTCTACTGACATTTTGCATGGCTTAAAGTGAGTTAGGTCAGTAAAGGAGATTTGTCTACGGCGTTTTGTATCAGAGTAAGAATATTTTAAAATTCTTTGTACTTTAAAAATGTAATGACAACCTATCCCAGATGAACTATTACAATCTTAGAAAACATGGGTTACTTGATATTGAAGGCTTCTTCGTTGCAATGGAGAGTCTAGAAAGCAGTTAGCAGTTTTGCATTTACTTCGCTAAAGCACTTTATTATATACTTACTAATAAATACGGTTTTTTGTGTATATGCGATACGACACAATTGCTCTTACCCATATCAGCCCTCGCCGTATCACACCCCAAAACCCGTATCAGTCCCCGCTGTATCACACCCCAAAACCCGTATCAGCGCAAACCCATATCACACCCCTTTTGGATTTTTTTTTTTTTTTCAATATTTCAAAAATAAAAATAAATCATAAGATAGTCGTTTTTATAAGTAGGTATGTAATAAACAGAATAAAACACGCCTTTTTCCATATAACACCAAGTATCAACCCTCGACCAACATCAGCCCTCGGGCCTTCGGCCCTTGGGCTGATATTGCAGTCTCGGGTTGATACTGGGTGTGATATGGAAAAAGGCATGTATTATTCTCTATGTATCTAGCCACTGTATACCGTTAATAATTTCGCCCTATGCCGATAAATACCATATTCGCCCAATGCTTTTTTTCACCACTCACATTTTCTTACTATGTTAATAATGTTATTTACTGGTGTTCTTGTATAAAATGTAATAATAATAATTTCGCCCTCATTTTAGATTACTGTAACGTCGAAATAGGATCATTTAGTCAAGTTTGATTAATCTGGATGACTTAGGGTTAATCTATTAATTGTTTCTTTCAGTGTTGATAGCCGAGATGTCCGCCTTGTGGGGCTCGAGCACTGAGACACCGATGCACGCCCTGTATTTCGCGTTAGGTCTTGGAAGCGTATTATCTCCTGTTTGTGTGACGCCTTTTTTGAAAAACTTGAAAAATATTGACGCATGGTCAGAAAAGGAAAATGCAACATAATCGACAAGATCTTCTAAATTATCCGACACCAACTCGAGTGTTTCCCAGTTTGAAGGCGTAACAACGGGACGTAGTGTCGAACACCACGACAACACAACTGCCGACAAGGAGCCGGTATCCGGCAAATTTCGCTATGTTATTTTACTGATAACAGGACTGATGTCTGCCCAGGATACTCCGATAGAGGATTCGTTCGCTGATATTTCCCTTCTTTTTGCGTCACACAAATGGGATGGAGCAGTCGGAGAAGTGCCTATGTTGTTTTGGTAGCTGCAACAGCAATCGTTGTAGGTCGGGTAGTAGGTCTACTACTTCAGGCGTCATCGTTAAGCACAATAAAACTGATGACGTAATACGCACTTCTGCTTATTGTTGCACACGTAGGATTAGTTGTCAGTGGAATGTATTCGTTAGACTATGGGATTTGGATCAGCAGTTTTCTATCTAGTTTTGGCGTGTCGGTTTTGTCACCATGTATTTTTACTTTAACAGAGGACAATTTTTTCCCTGTTTCAGGTAAAATTGCTGCGTATCTTACCATTGTGTCGTCCCTAGGGTCCGGACTAAATTCATTACTGATCGGCTATTTAATGGAACATGTAAATTACATGCAATTAGCTTATGTGTTACTTGTAGAAAGTATTGTATATGTGATCCTGATTTTTATCTGTGTGAAACTGATTCGTTTGAAACCCACCAATGATAAAAAATTTCAAGATTCTCAATCGAATACAACCAAACTATAAAACAAATTACCCCAATAGTTGTTGAAATAGTCAAAACAAAATAAATGGGAGTTTTATGTGGTTTTTTTTAATTTTATTTTTTTTATCAAAAATGAATATTGATGATTTGCCATTAACATATATGTCTGTAAGCATTTGGATTTACCATAACTTAGAGGTAGATGAAAATATTTAGACATCATTTTCTTTTATCACCTATTCCATTTTAATCACATCTAAGGACCAATCCATATTAATCAAATGTTTAAAGTTTATCATTAATTATTGAATTTATATTTCATTGTGTCGCATTGATCCCTACCTTTATATTGTGATTTTTCAGTGTCTGTAGGTATGAAAACAACATCTGAACTGTGAGCTATTTACAATCCATCATGGCGTTGTTGTTATTATTGTTATTGTTTATTTTTGTAACTGATTAATATCTTAGATATTGTTGACAATTCTTTTATCAGACTTTTGGGTTTGTTGAAAAAGTATTGGCATAAAAGTAAGTAAATTTCAGTACAATGGGATATCAATGAAATGGTCAAATATCAAAATTTTAAACAATTTTTACGGCTCGTAACATTTAAGTACTTACACCATGCTATCAACATTACATAGTATTATTACAGGACATCTTAAGTGATTAATTATCATGAAAGATTGAAACATGGATATCCTCTCTGACCCCGAAAACGTTTATTTGAATATTTTTTTCATGAAGTTATGCTACTTTATGAGAAATATTAGACACATTCCCCCCTCTCAATGCCATTTTACACGAAGTTTTATGTCTTCTAGAGCCTTAAGTATAATGCATAGCCCTGGTTTTGTTTACGTTTCATGTCTTGTAGATATTATTTTACTGATTGGAAAATATCAATGAATGTTTTACAAATGAATTATAAAGAATGAGCTATAATATAAATCCGTATTTGTCTTGGTTTATCGTATAAATGGTTCATCCAAGAATAACGATAAGCGTTAATAAATGTGATTTATACGTGTAGTGATTTTACATAAATTTTGAAGTTTTGGAGAAATATATCTAAAATATGTGTACATTGATGATTTCCCCGACAATAGAACTAATTATATTATTCATAATACATAATATAAAAGTTTCACAATAATAGAGTAAAGTGCAAGGAAAACTCACAAAGCTCAGTGCTAAAAGCAGGAAAATCAGCTCATCTTGAAAGCCTAAAGCTAGGTATCAAAACCCATAACCATTTATATTGGGACCTCTACAATGTAGCAGTATTGTTATTTGTCGTTTGTATTTGGTAGAATCACGTTAAACAATAGATATAGTATTCTTAAAAATTAAGGAGAAAAAAGATAGTCTCCTTTATTTTAGTCTAAATGTATTTCAAAAATAGATTGTAAATATAGAAAGGAATTTCTAGCATAATACAAACTTCTCCACATTCGTGATTTTATAACATTTTATCATTTTTTATTGGTCTAGCTTCTACTTTCATTGTAAAGTCTATTAACACATGGACACTCGTAATACTTTTTGAAATAGGGTATCTACATGTAAAAACATAATCTGTGTTCTTGTGTTTTTTTTGTTTTTTTTGGCTGTGGAATTTGTTAAACCACAATCTGCCAAGTATTGCCAATGTTTATAACTTTAATGTACCTGAATATAATTGGAGAACAGGGCGTAGAGTATGCTGACATTTAAAGCTCGTGTCGAATCCTCTTTGCATTATGTTCTAGCGAATAAGTACATCTATAACTAATCTTTTGCAACTATTATAAACATGAGAAGACATTCCGAACGGGAGGGTTTTTAAAATAACTAATATGTAAAAACGGTAAAGTGACTGACGGCCGATGAATAGACAGTGACTGACGGACGATGTGTAGACAGTGAGTAACAGACGATGAGTAGACAGTGAGTATCAGACGATGTGTAGACAGTGTCTGACGGACGATGTGTAGACTGTGACTGACGGAGGATGTGTAGACAGTGAGTATCAGATGATGTGTAGACAGAGAGTATCAGACGATGTGCAGACAGTGACTGACGGACGATGGGTAGACAGTGAGGATCAGACGATGTGTAGACAGAGAGTATCAGACGATGTGTAGACAGTGACTGAGACAAAATGTGTAGACAGTGACTGACGGACGATGTGAAGACAGTGACTGAGACAAAATGTGTAGACAGTGACTGACGAACGGTGTGTAGACATTAACTGATGGACGGTGTGTAGAATGTGACTGACGGAAGATGTAGACAGTGACTGACGGAAGATGTGGACAGCGACTGACGGACAATGTTCAGGCAGTGACTGTACTGCATTTCCCTGTGTGTAAAATAGAGCTGTCCATGGTAAGAAAGGGATGTAGGAAATTCAAATTTTACACCCCATTTCACGTGTCGTGACGTCACAATGGCTCAACAATGACGTGACGCCTCCGATACTGCAATGCGGAAAGGCGAAGTTTGAATATTCTTAGATTATGCCGGAACATATTACCTGCAAACTGAAGAGAATGTTTATATACCACGTGCACCATGTGTCCTACAGTATCTTGTATCATAGAACTGTGCTAGCTACTGTACACTGACTTTGTAGTTTCCCTTTTTCACGTCGTTGCAGACAAACTACATATATTTCATATATATATTTTATGTATTTGTCTGGTCCCTGTATGTAAACAAATTTTGTTTTATACGATTGTCGGGTTCTGTGAATATGCAGTAATTTTTCTGGAATGTTTTTAGTTCTACCGTCGTTGATGTATAACGTCTAGCCAGTTAATGCTGTGATGTACTTTAACCCTCGGGTAACGGCCATATTCCTCATATAAAACGGCACGTCAGAGAAATAGTGATCCAAAAAGCGCAATATAGTTACAACATGTTAGCTTTGAACCAACGTTTAGTGGATTCCATCCCTGTATGTTGGAACGAAGAAAACACTTTATTTGCCAAAGTTTAATTCCCAAATTTTCATTGACCATTGAGGATATGTTGTCCAGAATACAACATTTTCGGACTAAAGATTGTATCATCAAATACAAATTTTACAAAGAACGTGGATATAAATGTTTTTGGTGTATTTTTCTAAGTTTACAAAATTACGTCATTAATGTGTTCTTTACATTAGATATTTATTAGGAACACGAACTAAGAAAGCTCCCATTTAATATAGCTTGTCAACACCGAAAGCCAAAAACAATAAACTTTTTTTGTGCTACATGACAGGACTAAAAAAAATATTTTTTATTTTTCATTCAATTTATTTGTCACATCTACATCAAACAGACATTACACACATACTCTCACTTGTAGACAGAAGCACGCGTTTCTCAATCATCAACATTTATACACATTGACAAGCATAAACTAAAAGGACTAAAATATATAATACACCAACGAGGCTGATCATGGATATTGCGCGTAGAAAAAAAGGCCGAAGCATTTTATATGAGTTTCAACTGCTAAGTGATTGAGCGGAAGGAACGTTTATCCGTGAATGGAGAGTTCCAATCCTGCCGACGGAAATGTGTTTCCTTATTACAGCTACATGCATATTGTTAATATTTCACCCAATGTAACTGTGTGAACGATGTCAACTTGTCGACAAAATAGTGTACACTGACAAGTGTAAGGTTTTAAGGCATCAATTCATCGCCTTTATAAACCCTCCGACATGGGCCTGGCTAGTCCGATTTATACAGACAAATACGCCATGATCAATACAACTTCCTGTCTGTATGGGAATATTTGTTTCATTGGTTACTATAAATAGACAATATAATCAGCATATATAACACATGGATGGCCGCCATCGACATATAACAGTAATAAAGCAACAAACAAGCCATATAAATTGATTAAAAACTAAATGAATATTTTCAAGGTGATATATTTTAACACTCACGTTTGTGCAGAAGACTAAACAAAAAAAACATTCAATATACCATCACAGTTAGGACTCAGCGGTGGTACTAAAGGTTAAAAGGAAATATATTCCATGTTGTACGTGTTCCAAAAACATCTGTGGAAATACAGCGAATAGGAGTAAATGCCAATAAAACGTTACAAATTTACATATTTTGGTTACTACAGAATATTTATTCTTAAGCTAGTATCTCATGTAGACTGTATCATAATACAGCTTAGTCACGAGTTGACCACAAGTCACACACATGTGCTTGCACATATTGAATGGGTAATATATACAGTATGTCAAATATTAATTACACTGCACAATACAGCTGTTTCGTCCTTCTAGGACTCATCGGTGATGATAGGGATCAAGATTGGTTTGGTTTGGTTTGGTTTGGTTTATCGTCCCATTTACAGCTAAGGTCATTTGAGGACGTGATAGGAATCAAGAAGGCGGAGATCCGATCAGCCATCTTGTTACGAACCACAATCACCAGTCTGAATGACGAGATGATAAAGTACCAACTTAATGTTGATCATGAAACAACTGGACTTGAAATATATTGTGCATCACTACATTGTAATAATAAGGAAGCGATGCGTTTATAATACGTTAACTGAAATGTGCCTTTGTTGTTCTGTCATTACCTCAGATATTTCTTTGTTCACAATGACTATACTTTCTCATATCTTGGTCAAGCAATGTCGCATAAAAAACTTCTCTCCCTAGGAATACGAAAGTTTCATCTACATGCGGTATATATTTCCGTTTTGCCGTATGCAATCGTGCCTATGCCTTGAATTAAACGTAACTAGTGATATTTCGAGCGTTGCAATATGTTCATCACTGTGTTATGCCATTTTACACTTTAATTATGATCATTGCTACCTGCTTTTGATCATACGATTTACAAATTGGTATGCTTGGGGTAACTAACAGCCAACAGTACGAGTGTATAGGTATCAAGCATTTTTGAGCTGTAAAGAGCTCCTGTGATCCCCGCAAGCTTAAGCGAATGGTGTACATCATTCTAATTCTAATACCCTGGGTTGATTGGTTTTGGTTTGGTTTAATTATTTTGTTTCACGTCCTATTTACGGCTCAGGACGTGCCTTAATGTTTGTTGTGTGTGCGTGCGTGTGTGCCGGAGGCAGGGTACATGTATGTTGGTGTATTTGCATCCTTGTGATATCACGGATCTGATGCCGACTTCATAGTGCTACTTAACTGAAATGCAAAATGTACCATGCCGAAGGCACCCAGCACAGCATTTCGCCCGGTCACAATATACTGACAGTGGGTGAACCACTTGTTGCCGTTTCCCTAAAGGCTGAACGTTAAGTAGGGAATAACAACTACCATTTTAAGGATTTTGGTATGTCGTGGCCCGGGGACAGAACCCATTTACTTCCTCACCTGGGTATAAGAGTTGGGTCAAAAGTCACTAATCCCTCCCCTCCTATTCACTCATTTGTTTTCAAAGCCCCCAAACCCTCCCTCCCCGAAAAAATATCCATTAAAATTATGATCCTCCCAAAATTCATTAAAGGGAATTATAGATTTTAATATTTTTTACCCTTTATGAAATCTCAACGCTTTCTTACTGTGAAATCTCTCCCTAATTTGTTCATTTTTTAAGGTTTTGTGTCCTCGCAATGTAGGTCAGGTCATATGGAAAGGTTGTTGATGTGATGATGGGACCACTCAGGGGTTAACATATCTATGCTAGTGTCATCTCGCCGAAATTGCATAACCTGGACACGGTGCATGAGACTCCAGACTCCAGTGTTTCCTTGGGAGACAGAAAGAAAGATAAAGATCAACAGTGCCCCCTCCTAATATTTTTTATCAGACTGGGCATAAATACACGTGCTTGCAAGTAAAATCAATGAGTGTTGTTCGTGAAAGGCAATGCCAGTGCTTGGCTAGTTTCTCTTCCTTTTTTACAGTTTCTATTTTTGTTATCGCAGAATTTATAATTTCATTCGCCCCACTAATAGATACTTATAGCACTATCGCCACTACGTTCTAGGAGTGGAAGCCTCAAAGCCACAGCTACAATATATGTGTATCGCCTCAGATTCATTCCAGAAAAGAACGCCAACAAATCAGCATTACTTCAGAAAACCCCCAGACTTCTAACCTTAGTGGAAAGGGAATTCTAGGGAAATTACTTAATTAACGATGCATGTTGTATGTTAAATAACACACACCCGCCCACGGATGGATAATGGAAATAGCAAATGGCAGATTATGGCTGGAACGCAGACGCTTAAATCACAGGAGATTCTGATAATTATAACGTTTGACCAGATGCCCTGGTAGTAATGAATGGTGTGCACTGTTGGACTGTCACACTCTTAAAGCAGAAGCAACAAGCTAAGAACCATCGATGAACTGTATCTTAAGGAATCCTGTCCCACTACAAGAAAATCTCTAGAATATAATTTCATTTGTGCTCTACATGCACACAGAAACCTCCCCTTAATTTTGTTTTTCATGTAACTGAAGCGCGATTGGGCAAGGGTCCTACCGTTGACTGGGTTGATCTGTTGATTCCAGCGACAGCATATAATGAGAGGAGATCCAGAGTTTAAACCGTTATCTGGTCCCAGTGTATTCTGTGCACTCAGATCACTGATGTAGATTTGATTCATGTTTATTTTACCTTAATAATGATAATAATAATAATTCGAGGTTCTTATATACCGCTTTATCACAACCTAGTTCGTAGATCGTCTCAAAGCGGTACACAAATTATTATTCCGTGGTTATAGGGCCTTTGCAACCAGCCAATATCTTTCTCAGCTCCCTGAGGAGCATACAGACAGTGCTGCCATTTCGGCGTTCACCGCTAGCATTCAACAGTTATAGGACTGCCCAACCACGTAGTCATTAACAGCTGTGTAGACTGGAAAAAGCGGAGTAAAGTATCTTGTTCAAATATACAACACAGTGCCCTGACGTGACTCGAACTTGCAATTCTTTGGTTATGGGCCCGGCGTCCTACCACTAGATTAAAAAAAAAAAAAAATGAAAATTAAATATATTTTTTTTTTCAGAGTTTTGCCACGTTTGGTTTTCGTTTTAGAATTGAATTGTCCATTTTTTTTTTATTGTTACACCTATAAAATAGGTTTCCGATGAAAAGCAAATTTAAAGCAATGCCAAGGGGAACCTTTTGGCTTATATGTTCCTGTTTAACTACTCTACATGAAGAAGCATTCCTCTATCATTCAAGATGTTCATATGAAGCTTGAAGCTTGAAGATTTTAAAAGGCATTGCTCTGGACGTTGGAGCTGTTTGTCCAGTAATCCTATACAAATATAGCCATCTTTATCATCACCATCGGGCGGTTTGGTGAATGTGGGTCCGGAGATGGCTGATCATGCCTATCCTTGCCCGGAAGGTTCTGGTACAGTGTGTGCAGGACAGCAAATCCTGAGGTGTTGCAACGGAAGCAAGTCTTGGTATCACGGGCCTTGTGTGCTGCTCTCTTTGCTGTACCGTCCTTGATACGATTGGCTTTGGACTCGGCAGGCCCTTGGTGACCGCACCCCGAATGTGTCCAATAGCTTCTATGTGAACGTTCCGTTTAGATTGTGACGCCCGTGAAAGGAAAATAACAAAGTCGATACAGAAAATATCATGACATTGTCTGGAATATCAGTGGAATTTCCGACCATGACATGTTATTTTTTTCCCCTGAGAGATAATTGATGGTTTTTAACATGCGTTCCGGTCTTAGCACACACTATTGTTAGCAATCGCCTGTAAGCGGATGTATCCCGCCATTTAGGCTTAGGATCGAGACAGTCGCAGCTAAATACATAAAAGACATCCCACATTAGTCGTGTTGGTTAAAACACGGATTTTCTTACATCATCATGATGGCATTGTTTAATCTGATTTCCCTGAAGATTCTATAACCATAATTGCAGAAGGCACCTGTCCGTATCGAGGAAATTAAAAACGGATGAAAAAGCTTTAAATCTTTGAGCTGGTCCGAATTTTCTTCGACTAAACCTCTCCCCTGTTAAGTGATGTGAGGGGTATCAATCAAGCGAGGTCAGTGCCAGATACTTAGACTATCTATGAGGGAATTAAAGACATATTTAGACTATATGCGTATTGGCACTCCCATATCCCCTTTATACCTACACAACCGTACTGTTGGCTGTTAAGTACCCCAAACATTCCTATTTGTAAATCGCATGATGATCAAAAGCAGGTAGCAACCTTTTCAGTCTCTCGCTGTTTCTTTGTCGTTAAAGTAAAACGGCGATTAAAGGTTGAGTTAAATCTGGTAACCATTGCCTACCGGTTTTCCCAACCAAAATCTGTGAGCGTGCATTTCCTTAAAACAAGGGATTGGTTGCTTTTTTTTTACTTGACTGAAATCCTAGAACTATTAAAAGCACAATAAATTGTAAGGAAATGTATTGCACATGCATTTAGCACAGTTTTCCGGAAGTTTGTATGTCCATTACTACGTCAGATTCCAAGTTGTTTAGAATATAAAGTATACACCACTTCACAATGAGTTGGTTGTCAGGAAATATCAAGTATTTGCACACTTCTACTCAACAATCAGTTGTCAGGGTATATAAAGTACATGTCCCTTCTTCCAAATAAGTTGTCAGGGTATATAAAGTACATGTCACTACTTCTCAATCAGTTGTCAGGGTATATAAAGTACATGTCATTTCTTCACAATCAGTTGTTAGAGTATATAAAGTACATTTTACTACTCCACAATCAGTTGTTAGTGTATATAAAGTACATGTCACTACTCCACAATCAGTTGTCAGGGTATATAAAGTACATGTAACTACTCCACAATCAGTTGTCAGTGTATGTAAAGTACATGTCACTTCTCCACAATCAGTTGTCAGTGTATATAAAGTACATATAACTATTCCACAATCAGTTGTTCTGGTATATAAAGTACATGCCCCTTCTTCCAAATAAGTTGTCAGGGTATATAAAGTACATGTCAATACTTAACAATAAGTTGTCAGGGTATATAAAGTACATGTCACTTCTCCACAATCAGTTGTCAGTGTATATAAAGTACATATAACTATTCCACAATCAGTTGTTCTGGTATATAAAGTACATGTCCCTTCTTCCAAATAAGTTGTCAGGGTATATAAAGTACATGTCAATACTTAACAATCAGTTGTCAGGGTATATAAAGTACATGTCACTACTTCTCAATCAGTTGTCAGAGTATATAAAGTACATGTCATTACTTCACAATCAGTTGTTAGGGTATATTAAGTACATGTTACTACTCCACAATCAGTTGTCAGGGTATATAAAGTACATGTAACTACTCCACAATCAGTTGTCAGTGTATATAAAGAACATGTCACTACTCCACAATCAGTTGTCAGTGCATATAAAGTACATGTCACTTCTCCACAATCAGTTGTCATGGTATATAAAGTACAGGTCACTACTCCACAATCAGTTGTCAGTGTATATAAATTACAGGTCACTACTCCACAATCAGTTGTCATGGTATATAAAGTACATGTCACTTCTCCACAATCAGTTGTCATGGTATATAAAGTACAGGTCACTACTCCACAATCAGTTGTCCGGGTATATAAAGTACATGTCACTACTTCACAATCAGTTGTCAGTGTATATAAAGTACTTGTCACTTCTCCACTTTCAGTTGTCGGGGTATAAAAATGACATGTCACTTCTCCACAATCAGTTGTCAGGGTATATAAAGTACATTTGTATTTGTCACTACTTTCAAATCAGTTGTGAGGGTATATAAAGTACATGTCACTTCTCCACAATCAGTTGTCAGGGTATATAAAGTTCATTTTAAAACCATCTGTAGTTTATTTACTTAAAGAAGTGAATTATTCATAAAAAGGAAAGAACAGGTCAATAAATAATGTCCGGATGGTGTTAACAAGAATACTGTTATTTTTATTTTATGAACATTTTCACCGCTAGAAAAATCCATCAAAGGAAGGCTACATGTACCTAGGGTAACATAAATAGCCCAAAACCAGACAATTGGCGGCCCCTCTTATAAATCGCTAATAAAGAGGTTGTAGAAATGTACTGTCTTTGCTTCATTGATGTTTGATATATGGTCGCTCTAGAACACCAGACTATGCCGTCTCCTGGTACGCTTGGGTACAAGATACAAGTTCTGATCTCCCGGTGAAGCCTATTGGCGAGTTCAGTTCAGCAGGTTGGAACGACACAGCTACATGTCCATGGTCTGGTGTCAAACAGTGTTGTGTATCTCATAGTTTTCGACCTTTGATATTGAACATCAGCAAAAATGATTTCCCTCGCGATTTACATCCAAGTTTCATCCAATGTTCTGAGATCAACATTTCAAATAATTTATTGGTGTTAGAGTTCAAAGGTACGAGCTTCAAAAAAAATATGATACCATTGGCATGAGTTTAGTAAGGAAGAGCAAGAGAGCCATTCAGAAAATATACCTAAACTTTATTTTTTCGTGTTACTAACTCAAAATTTCGACTTTCTAATTCAAAATTTCGAGATACTTAGTTGTAAGTCGAAATTCGAGTACGGATCTCGTTCAAGTAAGTACACATAACACGATAAAGAGATTTGTTCTAGTTGGCCCTAATACCCCTCCGTAGATTAGAGTTCGAGAAAGCTCTGAACTATTTTAAGTTTACAGATTTTATATAGTAAAGAATATTTAAACATCCCATAAATTAAATAAGTATATAACAATTTTATAAATTCAAAAGTAACTGATATAATAACGTTCACCCCAACATCAGTTTAGCTTCCCCAGCACAAATATGTTACCCTGACCTTCAGTCAAGGTCGCAAGGGTCAGATGTGTACACACTTTCAAACGATTGCTACTTAGGAATCACGATGTCGTGAGTAAGGGCTATTAGCGTATAGCTTGAATGAATGATCTTAGCATCAGGGGACAAATTTGCTCATAACTTCAAACAACTTTCTCTTCAGTACGATGAGATTTACGAGTACGATATTTGGTCTGTAGCTTGTTGGAGAGATGGACGGTCATGTTTGGCTAAATAAACTACACTGATCAATTTTTTAAGTTCATAGGGGTCAAAGATGTTACAATCTCCACAACAGACTAATGTTACTAAAACATGACACTTTAAGTAATAACGTTTGGCCAGTAGCTTGCCTTAATTTTCTGTGGGTAAATGGCTAGGTGCACATTACCTTTTTTCTACATTCAAGGTCACAGAGACCAAATCTGTTTTAAATATTACATACCCTAGAATGTTGTTCTTGTCCATTTCAACGCAAACGCAACGCATTTTTGGCAAATGCAAACTGGCAAGGGTCTGTATAAAATAGGTGATAAAACATCCTGTTTGCGGTACAGGCCAAACATGACTCTTGTTTGATTATTTTGTTTGGTTTGGTTTGTGTTTTACGTTCCAGTAACAGCTATGGTCATTTAAGGACGTGCCAGGTTTTGGTGGTGGAGGAAACCCGGAGTTCCCGGAAGAAAAACCCAACCAACCTACGGCCAGTACCTGGTGACTGCCCCACGCAGGCCTTGAACCCGCAACCCAGTGATGGAGGGCTAGTGGTGACAGAATGTCAGCAGTATATACGTATTACCTCTTTGCGATAAATCAATAAGTCTAACTAACTGATTACATAGTACATATTTAATCGTTGGATTATTGCAGCTATGTTTTTTTAATATTTTTAAAAGTTTAATCTGACAACAAAGATATTAAAGAAAAAACCCATCTTTTTAGTATTACAGTAACAACCGTTAATGAAGGTGAACGTTAGACACACACAGGCATAATGCATAAAAGAGCCATGTTCCTCATTGTAGGACTCATCGGGAATGCTAAGGGCAAAAAAGTTGGAAATCCAAAATTGTTTAAACTGCTGTTGAAACAGAAGGGGATATGCACAAACCCTTTTATCATATGAATTTTATAAAAAAAAATATAGGAGAACTGGTAATTAGAAGAATTAATAGTGAGTAAAATAAGCATTTTGTGTACCGTGCCATTACTCACAAGGTTATATCAAATATAAATACAAGATACCCAAGAGAACGATATGAGGGTCCAAATACTCACCTTAATGATAAGTGTTAAATCGAGGTCTAATTAACAGGCAAATATACTCTAATGGAATTTGAACATTACAAATGTTAATGTTCTTTTGTCAGAAAACGAATACTTATTGTCATTCATTTAAGGATATTGCATTGGCAATAAAATAGTATAGTGAAAGTTGGAATCACATTTGTATGGTCATAACATACAAATATAGCAGCGTGATGAGTATATGATAAAACATTTGTGTCCTAAAGTGTAGCCATTCCGGCACCATTTTCTGTACTAATAGACCAATATACGGCCAGTGATTGTTGCAGAGGACATATAAATGAAAATGAAACGGTATTATTGAGTATCAAGGGCCCAATAGCTGACCGTAAACGTCATTCAGCAGCTCGACTTGTTGGGGATGGTAGGCGGCAAAGTACGAACACTAGACGTCCTCGCCACCGTGACAGTTTGTTAAAAGGGTTTCGGAAATAGTACCACTCAGCCAACAGACATCCATAACTGATTTCTGTACAGTGTGTTACATGTATATATCACTAGAATATAGCTATTTGCTGTCGTCCCTCCTCTTGGATGTTCCCTCCTGTCTTCTTCCGCTGTTTGCTGTCCGAGTATAATAAAGCAAGTGGACATATACCGGTGCTGCCTCCGCCATGACTTCCGGAACATGGCGATAAATTTCACAGACAAATCAATATACTAATGATATATAATAACACTTCATAAATCAGACAAGAAGCACTTAAGTGTTTGTGAGAGGGAAAGGAAACCGCTGGCCTGGGGATTTTCGGCACTATTGCACGCTAACGATATTGGTCTGCTCACATCTTAATCGAATTCACAATGACTTGACATTATAAGAGTACAAAATAATCACACAACATTTTATTTGTACTGAAATTTCGGCTCCGCAGTTTCATCTAGAATCTACAAAATAACCTTCGCAAAGAAAAAATAATCAAGACCTTAGGAAAAAACATTTATTTTTATTTTGAACAGTATCAGAAGTAAAACAAGGAATTTTTGCAGTCAAAATTGATCTTGACAAGTAAACGTGGTATGGTAAATAGGCCATCACAAGTAAGAAAAATGAAAACTTAACCCGACCACATTAATAAGACTTCCTACAAATGCATTTCCCTGAAAACATCTACTAAAATAACCAAACTATAAAGATGGCTAAGGTACATGTAGTCAATGACATTGTCAGCAGGATGGAACTCACATCTGTCATAAATGAAACACGGATTCCTTACTTAAAGAAAGGTTTTTTATAGATATATTAAGGTTTCATTGAACTGAAAAAACAAATCATTTACTACATATCATATGATATCTGAAGGACTTTCCAAATGTTACCCTCCGCTGGTTCAGGATACTTATTTGCTTTTGTTGAGTATCAAATATGTTGGAGTAGGGCAGATTTATGATAAAGGAACAAAACATGATTTAAAAGTTATGAACGGTTGATTTTTTTTGCTGTTTAATACACTTTTTAAACGACAACAAATTATCAAAAACCTGTTCAGTAAATATATGAACATCCTCGTAATTCTTGCAGAATATCAAAACAAGAAACACGCGAAATCATCTCTAAACGTTTTAAAATTTAAGTTTCGGAATTAAATAGGGTATTAAAATAAATCGTTCGGGCTATGAAACCTCTTTTTCTCAACAGTACGACAGATTTTTTTCAAATGAGTGAAACACATCGATATTTAAACAAAAAAATGGTATTTGTTTTTCCTTTCTTTTTGTTACGTTTTCGAAGTGACAATAGATCCATCAAAGTGAATACCAAAGCATGAAAATTGTTATTTGAACTTTAAGTCGATACAACTAGCACAGAATATGAAAAAAGGAAAAATTTACAATGTTTCACTTGAAAAAAAACCCAGTAGCATAAAACCATGTGGTTCCGGAGGAGAGATAAAGGTTATCTTATTCATCCACAATGTCTTGTGAATCGAGGTCAAATCCAAGTAACGACACGGTTTTATAGTGCTAATGAAAGTGACAACGAACCCGAAATACACTATAATAAGCATACTAAAAAACACACCGATCTTCCCATCACAAAAGGAAAATAAAATAATTCCAAACGTGATTCTGATTTTGACCATGAAATTTGTTCATATTCCTCAACAACATGCAATAATCGAAACCATGTGTTATAAGTTTGTCTGTCAGCAGTCGACATCTATCACAGAAATCATGAAATTAAGAGCAAGTCAATTAATACGGAATACATATATACACAACAGTGTAAGCACAAAAAGGCAAAAAGGGTTCCTATAAAAGCGATCCTTTAGACCCAGCGTATTTCCAGTGAGGTTCAATTATAGGCATGGAATTCGATTTCTTTTTCAAATGAACTTGAGGTTTTTGAAGTAAAACGAATTTTCATGATGAAATACTTACCATAACTTTAGTATGCATATACAATACCTACACCCATCTTTGTAGCCCAAAAACAAAAGATTCAAATATCCCTACCTCCCTACCGTGACGTAACCCATATCTCGACGATCACCCTTCCTCAAACCCCTTTTATGGAGCCTAAAGGTAGCCGGGATGAGGAGGCAAGGGGAGGAATACAGGGTGGGACTCCATAAAGTTATAGTAAGTATTACATCATGAAAATTGGTTTTACTTCAAAAACTTCAATTTCATTTCAGTAACAATGACCATAACTTTAGTATGCGAATTCGTCTTACCGTAGTGGAGACTTCNGACTATAACTTTAGTATGCGAATTCGTCTTACCGTAGTGGAGACTTCGAATCCAGGCAGACCAGGATGAGGGAACAGCCACAGACTGTGCAACCACCACCGCTCCAAGGGAATACAATCCATCAGAATGAGAAGCCAAGGACCGGAGATAAAAATCCGTGAAGGTAGTCTGTCCGCGCCAGAAAGCCGCGACCATGACCTCCTGAAAGGGGGACCCATTGAGGAGGGCCCATGACGCAGCAAGGGCCCTGATCTCATGAGCTCTCACACTATACAACGCCCGAACCTGATCCTCCGAGTGGTCGTAACGGTACTCAATGACCTGACAGATCCATCTAGACACTGACTGAGGGGAGATATCCTGTTGACCCTGCTTAATAGGCAAAAACAGACGAGATCGAGGATCCCGCCCCCAACCCCCCTTGTTTTATCGAGGTAAAACCTAAGCGCCCGACAGGGACAGAGCAACATATCCCGTTCCTCAGACCCAACGAAGGCAGTCAAAGACGGAATCTTAATCGGATCGGGCGAGAAGCCAGGACCTGATTCTTAGCCATAAAGGCAGGATCAGTGAGAAGGGTAACGGCAGAGTAATTCCTGGACCACCGGAGGCAAGAGGGGTGAGAAGACAAGTCATGAATCTCACTCCTCTTTCGACCTGCGGCCAGGGCAATAAGGAATACCACCTTGTAGGTAATAAACTTCAAGGAGGCAGACGCTAAAGACTCATAAGGTGCCCGCATCAGCGATTCGAGCACCAGTGGCAAATCCCACTGCGGAGCCAACTGCCGGACCCTAGGCCTGTCTAACCCAACCCAACCCCCCTAATCAAGGCAGAAAGAGAGGAGGACGAGCCTACCTCTGGCCTACCATGAATAGAGAGAACACTAGCAATGGCCGTGCGATAACCAGCGATAGTGCCAGGGGCAAGATTGCGGTCCCTAAACAGCCAAAGAAGGAAGTCCGCAATCACCTGGACAGTAACCTTGATCGGATCAACCTTCCTGCCGACATACCAATCACAGTAAATCTTCCATCGTGACTGGTAGACGGCAGATGAGGAAGACCTAATTGATCGAGCGATGCGATCTGACACGTCAACAGAAAAGCCTGCCCGAGCGAGGCCTCCCGAGATAGCTTCCACGCGTGAAGGTGGAGGATCAACAGAACTGCTAACACGTCTCCGCGAGGGAGAGACCAAACCCCAAGGATTCCACGACGGAAAAGCCATGGGGTTAAACCCATATCCCGGAGGATAAGGGAAAGGTCCCGCGGGCTGGGAGTGAACCCAGAACTGGCCAAACTGGCCTGCCTGAGACTGGGGCTGGCCAACTTGCCCAAAGGGCGAAGGTGAACCCCCACTCCCTCCAGGTGGAAACCCGGAAATGTACGGGCTAAGCCCGTAACTGCCGGGATGCTGCCGCAACCCAAAACCATCCGCAGGCTGGTAAGGGCGGCCTAAGGATGGGTGCCCGCAGGAACCCGTATACCCTAAGCCAGGGGAAAACGGAGGCCGAAAACCGGCTGCGCGTCACTAATCCCGGTAGACGCAAACCAATCCCGAAAGAAAGTCTGTAGTCACACCAGAACCTGAACCAGAAAGAACAGGCCCAGCACCAAGACTGTCCCCAACGACAGCACCACCTGGAATGACGGGATCACTGATAGAGTCAGTGACCGGCGGCCGGTAGCCCTACCCGAAGGCAAGCGCGAAAGCTTACGGGCGTTCCCGGCTAATTCGACCCTGGGCTGTGCCAAGCCAGGGTCGGGCTGCCCCTCCCCTACTCCAGGGAGTTCCTGGACAGGAAGGGCCATCCCCTTCTCACGAGAGGGACTCGCCGAAGCGAGACCCCCCGAGACAGGAACAGAGACAGTACCACAAGACCCCAGAGAGCTGGGGGCACGACCCCTACCTCTCTGTTTCCCTCGCTTACCGGAAGAAACAGACGAATCTCTCTTACGGTAAGTTGAGGGTAGCTTTTGAACAATGAAGTCCTTGTCCTGAGATTTAGTCTGTGAACAAAGTTCACAAGGCGAAACCTCACTGCAAGGACGACACATGGGACAAGCATCATGAGGGTCCCGTTCCTAAAAGAAATGGGAACACCCATGAGCTCTACCTCGTCGCTGTCCCGACCGAGACATACCCTCCAAAGCGAAAGTAAACAAAAATTATAAGCAGATAAACACTGGAAAAAATAATAAAATACGATAGTACAAAGTACGCAACTTAGAAAGAATTTCATCCGTAATATAAATCAGAAAACGGTTAAAATAAATCACGTTTGCCGAAACAAACAACCGTCACCGAAATAAACAGAGGTTGGAAATTAACCCACGATAATGGCGGACCGTGGCACACCACCGGCACACGTGGAGTAAAATAACCGGCCGTAAATGGCACAAAAATAATTTTCAACAATAATTAATTGTATTAACAAGGGCAGATGGGTATAAGGCACACAAACTGCGCAATAAATTGAGTTGACACTCGAACCAAACCGACAAAACATAGGGTTGAAAGGTTTAAACCAAGTAAAGCCAATTTAATAAGTGACTATATACATTTTTAACTGGATTTCTAAAGTTTGCACAATCAGTTTCATCACGCTCTGATAAAAAAATCTGAAGAAATTATAATAATTAATTTTAAGTCAATCGTAAAAATAAATGCATGTATCTCTCGAATGTGTATTTCATTTTTTTTTTTTTTTTTTTTTTTAAGCAAACAATAATTATTTATCTGTTATATTCAATGTCACCAATTAAAATTATTTTTAAGAACATTAACATGAAAACAATTAATTTGCTGTTAATTAAATAAATTCCTTGAAAATTTGGTAAATTGACAGCAAATAAAGTAATTTTACCACAATTCCCCCTGTTTACAACTCTAAAGGTATCAATCAAACGGAAGCAAATAAACTTAAAATGGTTTATAAACACTCTCCTTAACTTGGGAACGTAGCATGGAAAAGATTGGCGCCCTTATTATTCATTCTCTTTTTTCTAGGACTTTTCTTCCTCATGTTGTGAATAATGCTTCAATTTACAAGTGGTTAGGTTTACGAAAACCTCAGAATTGATGACAATCGAGCAAAATCAAATAAAGGAAGCGTAATAAAATTGAATGTAATTCTACAGGAGTGAATTGAACTGTAGGCTTTCCCAAATTGGCTTACTTATCACCTTCACAAATTACAACGCGACCAGATTTAAAACAATGATATCACTCACTCGAAATTGTCTAGTAATACAATGTATCAATCTTTCTGTATAATGTGTTTCCAAATCTCCTTAGTTTATTAAAAAAAAGTATTAATAAAAAAGAAACTCGTTAAAATTCGTTTATTCTATAAGAATTTCAAATGACCTCTCACTCGAGTAGGATACAAGTAGTTAAGTTTAAATTAGTTAATTGACTGTAAATCAGTTAACAAGTAAATTACATAATACACAAAAAATGAAAAATCCTTTATAGATCATTCTTTTTAAACTAGAATTGATTGCTGTGGTTTGGTATTTGTTCATAAAGGAGAAGGGAAACAAGGGATATATGATCTTCACATTATTTCCTTAATTTTCGGTCCTTTTTTTACATTCGTTCAATTGTATTTGAATGCTGTGAAGGAAATGCATAAAAAAATGACTATAAATGGACAACGCTAACAAACCTTTCCTCTCACCTCGCACTTTTTTTTTACAGCAATCATAATGCTCTGCTCTAGCTAATGCTGGACCAAGACGACAGTAGTCTGTGAGGTCTATTGGGATCGCTTAACAAAGCTTGAACTCTACGACGCAAGTCAGAGTGGACTGGGCTTCTGGCGTCCAAATTATGCCTGGATAAAGGCAGTACTGGAAATAAATAGGCGTTGATCCTCTATGGAATCTGGATAACAGTTTCCGCGTCATGTATTAATGTTAAACTAAATAAAAATAAAAAAAATAAAAAAAAAGGTTGTGACTAATTGTTGAATATAGTAAATATGTTTTAAAAATATTTGGCCTCAACTTGTTAAAATGTTCATACATTGCTTATTGCTTAGTTTACATGTACCGCACATTAGTCAACTAACGAAAAGAGCGTAGGGCCAAACCGAGCTGCTGGCAATTAATTATTGTTGGTATGTCTTTAACAGTAGATTGTTCCAGTTAACCCAGATGTAAAATTGGGGTACCGTCCAGCGACAGAAATATTATATGAGAAATTCCGTATCGACTTAAAAGGCAACTTTAAATGTCCAGGAATGCACCAGAAACGGGTTTCGTATGAGGTTGGTACATTGATATATCAACCTTATATTAATACATGAACAGAACATGACGACTGATGGCGACTCAGTGACCATATATCAATCGAAAGGTTAAAAGAATTTTTGTGGGGAAAATTTCGTTTTAATGTCACAACAAACATGTCTGAAATGTAGCTCACATTATAACCTTACATTCAAGGGCTTCTCTGGCAAACGTACTTATGGACATTTACCTTAATTTGTCTCCTACAACAAAATACAAATGGATGGTAAAAACCAATTTGAACTGGTTGTAATGAGCATTGTATCACCATGTCATGGCGCTATATTGCAAATTATCCTTGCATAATTCAGCATGTTTCGTTAACAAAGCAATTCGTTTGGCACTCCGAAAAGAAAATGTTTTACTAAACAATTATATCATTTATCTGGGTTTCATTGTCTGGAAGCACTTAGTACGTAAGACAACTAGAATGTCACTGAAGCAAGCATTACGTGAACTGTTTCGAGAAAATGGCAGACTCTTCAGCTACAATTTCCAAGACATGCTTGACAATGTCCGATGATTGGCATCACAAAACAAAATACGTGTCAGAATCTTTCTTTCTATGATTGGCTAACCTCTTCAATGAGTTTAAGTACCCACATTAGATGTACTGTTTCCAAATCAATGCGAATGCTCGGTTTTATAAAACGTACATGTAACAGTTTTAAACAAATACCTGTTTTAAGGTCTCTCTATATAAGACTTGTCAGGAGTCAGTTAGAATACTGTTGTCAGATCTGGTCTCCTTACCAAACATCTTTAATTCACGAGGTGTCCAGCGTATTTTTTTTGAAATTTTTATGTTTTAAGGCACACGTTGACTACAATTCCATGTCTTACGCTGACACTTGTAGACATTTTTATCATCCTAGCTTCGAACATAGGCGGGCATTTTGAGACTGTGTATTTCTTTACAAACGTGTTAATAGTGCTTTTGATTGTCCATAATTAGTCAAGCAACTGTGTTTTTAGTCCCTGGTCGTAATCTTCGATAAATTCGTTTTAACCAGTTTTACTGCCAGAGAAGTAGAAAAAACCGTTAGAAAGTATAGTATTTTAAACAGGATTCAATGTAATCCTAACTTTCTTGATTTTGCACCAGACTGTGATATGTTTTGTTCCTCTCTCGCCGAATTCAAAGTACGGTTAAAGAATATTTGCTTTCACAAATTCCTTTTATTTTACATATTAGTATCTTTTAGTCTGTGTTACATGCACAGCTGACTGTGATATTTTATACTTGTGTTGTAATGTTGTTATCCACTCTGTAAGTGGACCCTTGGGTTTGTTGAATTGGAAATAAATAAATACCATCAACCTGCTACCCATAGTGATAATGCTAACCCAAGTTGAATTACTACTAATGGAAAATAAACAAATGTTAGTCCAAAATGTGATTTCCCTATATTAACTATAGTAAAGTTTACCCCCTCCCCAGGGGTAAACGTGAGACCCCAGGGTCATGAAATTCACAATTTTTGTAAAGCACCTTATGACCCTTCCATCTATGAAGAGTATTTGATTCCACCATATCTGAATCTTGAGAAGAAGATTTTTGAAAGTTTAGTCAATTTGACCCTTTTTGGCCCCGCCCCTTAGGCCGCTAGCGGCTGGGGACCAAGTCAGCCTCTATTTTTGTTCACCTTTGACCATGGAAGGTTTCTACAAAATTTCATCGAAATTGGTTCAGGGGTTTTGGAGAACGGGTCGAAAATGTAAATTGTTTACGGACGCACGACGGACGACGGACGACGTCGGACAAAAGGCGATCGCAATAGGTCACTTGAGACTTTGTCTCAGGTGACCTAAAAATCAGGAGTGAGTTAAGGCGTCATTTTAGGGGAAATAATACATGTTATTTTTGTTGTTGTTGGTAACAGTCATTTCAGTTAAATACTTTTCCTATTCTTAAGGGTCTAAAATACAAATGGGAAGCGCGTTAAAAACCAAGAGAATACAAAAAACGTAATTTGAATTCAAAATCGATAAAACCTTTGTCAAATATGAAGAAAGGAAATATTACATGTACCTAGAGACCATTGAAAATCATATAAATGTAGGTCAAATACAAGTAATGTCACGTCCTCAATACGGGAACCGGACAAGTGACAACAAAACGAGACACGCCAATGAGTGTAAACAAAACTGTTGATAAATTGAAAAAACTAAAATCCTAAAGTTTTGCCTGTAGCTTGCTAAGCATACAAATAAGATTTCTAAATACTCATGGCAGATAGACAACACAGAAGATGTACCTTCGAATTCCAAGGTTCCCACTGCCAATTTCACATATGCAATCTGTATTCTTGAATTTTCTGATGACAACACACAAGTATCTGCGAATGCCACCTTGGCACAAGTTGACTCTCCCTGCATACTTGCGATCTCATTGATAAAAGTAAATCAAGCGTAGGCGTAACGGTAACAATGACGGGCTTTGATCATCTTATTTTGGATAACCAGATAGCTAACCTTAGGCTTCGATCTTGTTATCATCTGCTGACATTTAAATAAAACAAGATTTATCCTATTTTATGGAAACTGTAACCATTATATATACTTTGATGTTAATTGGATAAAGTAAGTATATACAGTTTTAACTGGATTTTTAAAGCTTGCACCATCAGTTTCATCAGACTCTGGTGAAAAATCCTTTAGGGATTGTAATCCTTAATTTTTGTTAATATGGCATCATGAGCAGTTAGTATTTGTTGAAGTTGGTGACATTGAGACTACACTGCATATTTCAAAAGTTTAGCCTTTTGTAGATCGTTTTATATAATAAAGCACCCCATGACATGCACGTACTTTTGCCATTGTTAGAAAAGTGTTTAAGACAAAAATACGATTAACAAAAAACAAAAAATCACTTTCATAGTTTTAATAATGTCATACATGTGTAAAGAGAAGATTATCATTTTAATCATTCATTTCAATTTTTCGTATTGGCAGAGTATTGTTTGATAAATAAAAAAGTAGAAAATTAATCATTCAAGGCTGAAAAATAGCGAATTATTTAAATTCGGTCTTTTCGTCTTTCGTTGATATTGATGTATTTTATTTCTAAAAAAAAAGTTAAACTTGGAGTATGAACTGTTATGTAATACAACCAGTAAGTGTTTATGTGTGACGTTTCGATGACTAGTACGATACGTACCCTGTGAACTTCATCAGACAAATGACCAGTGAACCGTAACTGCATAAAGGTGTAAAATAAGTTTGAGTTGGCAATATAAAAACGAAGTCGATCTGGAAACTGTATAAGCTTAATTACATTTGATTGTTATTCGTGTACGAAATGACAAATTATACAGACAACTCGATTCGGTCATGATATTTTGTTTAAAGCATATGTACTAAACAAAGCGTATCCGAATCGACTTCGATTTTATTTTGCCAACTCGCCAATATTTTACACCTTTGTGAACAAACGCTTCACTTGTCTGATGAAGGTGACAGGGTACATATTGTATGAGTCATCGAAACGTCACAAAAAAACACTTACTGGTTGTGATGAACTTCAGTTAGGTTTTCAAATTAATTGAACTTGCACTCTAGTATTTACCGATGAAATTTAAAGTTTATTAATTACACATTAAAAAAGAACAGTTTATCAGCTTAAGCTGAAATTTTATACAAAATAAATTCACATTTGATGAGATAAATACATTGACGAAGGCATAGTCAATACAGTAAAAACCAATTTTCGAGAAAAAAACATTTTCATCTCGGGAAATCGAAATCGAAATATGATTACAAGTCATCAAGAGTAAGAAAAGGCTGTCTAAAGGCAATTTAATTTACTCTGGCAATCCAGTCTGTCCTATCCAAGCTATTCCAATTGGTGCTCATAAAAAGTCTGGGATTTTTCAGATGGAATTTATAACGGTTTATCGTGTCAAAACAATGCTGAAACAAAATTTTCTATCTTATCAAAACATGATCCTAGTGCTTACTTTTGAACAATTCAATTTTCCATATATGGAAGAGTGCAAGAAATTGTTCATGGTGTTAATATGACATTTGGCTCTAATACATGACAGCACACTTTGAAGTGTAAGACCACTATTATAGATTGCTGAAGGAAATTACACCCGCTGGATGTCGAATAAAGTGTGAATTTGTAGACACATATTTTCTCTATTCCAGCGGAAGGAATTAATATTTGACTGGTAACAACAGACCAGAGCGTGATCGATTACCTACTGGGCCACACAGCGGGTAGCTCTGGCAATCTCGATCAGAGTATAATCTAATTGTAGACTCGGAAATTGCCAAATGATTGACGGAGCTCGAAGGACCGCTAAATGCCTGGCACCAGTTCTGTTGGTCTAGATGATTTACCATGCCTGCTCTCCAGGGATCAAAGACGAGCTTTACCTCCATGGTCTGTCCATATATCACAAGACTTGTTTTCCCCTCTTTCCTTTCAACCACATGTATACGATAAATAAGATAATTGTATATCATATAGATAAGAACCAGGCGTATTAAGACCTACAACTATTTCACCATTTATGTTCTTTAATTCTTGAGGTTGCTTCTTTATCATCAAATTTCATCAACTATTCAATGCCCAGAGTAGAGGTAACTAATTCAATTTTGCGATTCGGTTACGCAACTGGTTCTGAACCAAGGTAGATATTTGTTTGTAAAATCCTATAGTCCATCAACAAAGAAGGTCAAACAGGGTCACACGGTAGATTGAACTATCCAGTTACACAATAAAATTAAGACAAGATCACATGGTACACTTAGGATACGTCAACAAACAGGGACACACAGTAGACAAAACGGCGGTCTGGTAACATAATAACGTTATATAGAACCACACGAAAATCGTTAGATTCCGTCAACACAAAAAGACGATACACAGACGTAAGGCAGATCAAACGTTCTAGTAAGGCAATCAAGTTCTAAAAAGGCCACACGGTAGTCTGAAAGATCCGATGACAATACAAGATCATACCGGGTCATTAGGTGGATTTAACTAACAATTGACCTGTATAAGGACAGACGGTAGTCTGAAGGATCTGTTAACAAAATAATATCACACAGACCTCGAAGTGGTTGGAAATTGCTGAAGTTTCGGAAGGAGCGGCAGTCAACACTTGACGGCAAGTTAAAAAATGACAAAATAACAGTTTCCAATACTGCTATGAGTGTAGCAAATCTATTTTGGTTCCACTATTTTGCAGAGTATCTGGTCAAACTCGCCTTAAACAAGCATGTAGTTTGGCACATTAGGTCCATCCTTCACCGAACATAAAAAGGTGTGCTGTAGCAAGTTTACATACAATTACATGTAAATCCTTACTACGTGTTATAGTGCTGTGTCCTGAAATATCTAGCTATTCCCAACGACGACATACATGTAGCAACACAATCCTACGTACACAAGTACGGTTGTAATGGTGGCCTCCGTCCAGAGATAAAACGACGCTAAGGTTTTATATTTTTACAGTGAATATTGTCCTGCCATGATGAAAAGACGATACTATGTATGTTTATTATGTATCTACCTTTTGTTTCCGACGATGTAAATACTACTGAATATCGATGGGTTTTAGAACAAAAACTCGTCTAATTCGTTTCTTCATTATGTTTAACTTCAGCATTCCATTTCCAAACGCATTAAGACATTGTCAATGAAGTATCGACAGACTCTAGATACAACGGTTGCTCAAATGGGTATATATCTATCTCTACCTCCATCTTATACTCCGATTTTGCTTTTATTGTGACTTCTCGTTCGTCCCAAGATTTGTTTCGTAGTCCCTTTCCAGCCGCGCTAAGAGCTTTCAATCAATTAATCCGAGTGAATCCGAATATACATGCCGTAAACATAATTGATGCTCCTATAACCTACCCTTTCCGAGAGTTCGTGATCCCGTTCTGACTTTACGTGCTTCCGAGATGAAGACGTTATCTCCAAGATAACATATAAATACCCCATTTGTCACGTTGTATCTATCCGAAGGGTTCCCAAAGGTCTGTTTTTGCCACTGTATCATTTTGAATATATCACCATATATTAAGTCTTCACACGTTTTCGTCTACAGGAGCTGCTGCCTGCCCAAGACCCGACATGTTTTGACACGTAATCAATGACTGTGTATACGTATGAGTAAACCCTGTATCCACTCGTCTTCATCGTGTAGCTAATGGCAGCTCACGTTCACGGTTTACGGATACTTTGTCAATATCAATTACTTATTTTCTATCCATTTTACCTACTATGTAGGTATTTTATTTGTATTACAGAGAAATGTAGTGCGGACATGTAATATTAATCAATAAAAAGATTTGTCTTTACACTAGTTTCAAGCTATGTTTTGTTAAAATGCTTTAATGCAGTGTTGTTTTTCTGCTATTAGCCGTTTTCCTTACTGGTTCTCATTCGTCTGCTGGGTAACCAAACTACTTGAGAGTGAAGTGGATGTAAAACCACTCAAACAAACAAACAATGGTACTCCTTTTGCAATGTAGACTTTCTGAAAGCCGTTTTCTAATACAAGATTAATTTTATTCAATGAAATGCTTTTCCTTCCGGCATTTTGCTTACTTAATAACCAATTTTAAACATTCTTTTCTAATGTCACAGTTGAAGGATAAGTTATAAAAGAAAAGAAAAGGAAACTATAGCTTTGTGCCAATCAGTTTGTTTTATCCTTAAGTGAAAAGTTTAGCCATTATTTCTTATCTTTTAGTAAAATTCCCAAAATTGCGAAACTTGCGAAATCCTTCTCATAGACTGTTGCCAATGCTTTTAAGTAAATATGAACATCGAAAAGGAAAAAAAATGTAAAGAGTTTCGGTTGTTTCATATTCACAGTGAATGACTTTTCAATTTGGGTTGGGATTTCGATTTTCCTTAACCTGATGATGTTGTTGTCAAGAAACGTCTTAAGAAGATCGATTGATGATACTCTTGAGTAATTCGCCAATCGTGATAGTTTCAAAAAGTAGCAATTGTCATTAAGAAGTCATTGCAAAATTTTCTTTATTGCTCATAGAACATGGATAAATCATGATTACCAAATTTCTATTATACGTTAATGATATCTCCCAATTTTATGAACAGAATAAAGGATGTTCCCTTTTTCTTGGGAGACGGGGGACCTCAATATCCCCAAAGATCTCCATGTCTGTCAACTTCAGCAATAATTAGAATTTGAATCCTCGAGACAGTTCTTCGTCCATGCGATATATATTATACAGTGGTTTATGGACTCGCAAGCAGTTTTGGTCTCCTTTAAAAGTTTTCTTTATCATGCACGTACAAATATCGGAGTAACATTAAAATATGTTATATGCAACAGGATTTTAACTCTAGAGTACTTATTTTTGCAAAAAAAAAATAAACCCCCAACAAGCAACAATTGGTTGAGCAGCCAAATATAAATCAATAATAAATAGAGGTTCTAATATACCGATTTATCACAACCTAGTTCGTAGGTCGTCTCAAAGCGGTTCACAAATTATTACCCGTGGTTATAGGGCCAATATCTTACTCAACGCCCTTGGGAGCTGCCATTTCGGCGCTCACAGCTAACATTCGACAATTCTAGTCACGCCCAACCACGTGCTCATTTACAGCGGAGTAGACTGGAACAAGCGAAGTGAAGTATCTTGCTCAAAGATACAACACAATGCCGTGCCGTGACTCGAACCTACAACCCTTCGGTCACGAGCCCGGCGTCCTACCACTAGACTACCGTGCCTCCTAAATGTGATAGATAATAAGGTATTTTTTATTTTAATATATTGGATACGGTTTGAGGTTGAGTTGTTGACAAACAATAAAAATTTGCCCAGACCGTTTAAATATCAGCCAGCCCCCGATCTTATTTGAATTGCTGTATGTTCCCATCCAATCAGAAAAAAATTAGAAAATTTGATAAAGCAGATGTGATCTATGTCATTAAGTATGATTGGCATGGTAATAATGGTGATTTTAACCAATAATTGTTCTTAGTTAGGACACTTGTGCGATAAAATGGATAAAGTATATTGAATGTAGTCAATAACATCGTTGAAGAGCTGTCACAATAATGTGAGTTAACAGCGCATTAGAGGAAATAGGAAATAATTCATTCTACATTAATTTAAATCCGTTCCTGAAGTTGTTCACTTTATCTCCTGTCGTGTCGTCGCTCCAGTACAAACTTCTCCCTAGTTCCCCATTTTTCAGCATTGTATCTGCTATTCAAGGTCACTCTTCCATTTTCAGTTTGGCTTTATTAACGTAGCACATGAGTGCTTTATTGTCTTTTTATACCTTCATGCAATTATAGAATTTACAGTTAAGTTCCAGCATTTGGTGCGTGCAGTTTCAACGTCATGAAAAACACATCGCAGTATTTTACAGACATACTTAAGTGTATGCCATCCAGCAGCATCATTTAGAAGGGATAACCTTGGTGTCACGTTTACAATCTCGTTAGAATACGTGCATTCAATCCAACAGAGCATTAAATTTAAAAAAAAACTATCTACATGATTAACGATAGTCGTTTGCTGGGAGACCTTGGTTCTGAGAAACACGAATCTAAAAGCTGCAATATCTTTTAAAAAACATTTAAGTTTAATTTATGATGAAAATGCATTGCCTTTTAAAAAACATTTTATATTTTGGTTATCAATAATTGTTCGATGACGTCACCATATTTTCTTTAGACAATATAATCATCCGCAGTGTAGATACATTTTGTATGAAAATTGACATTATAGGAGATATCCGAATGCTATAGTGACGTTAAGAAGATGTGAATATTCTATGCGAGTAACATAAAATAAACTGACGAAATTCTGTTAATAGTTATATAATAGAAGACATTTGGATAATGTACATAAGTGCATTATAGAAAATGTCGATATTCCATTGATAGCAACATTATTGAACATCCCGATATTGAACAAATTCCGTACCTCAATGTTATTTTCCCCGTTTGTTTAATTTGGAACTAACCCTCTGTCGATTGATTGCTAAAGATAGAGTTGTTTACTTAAGGACTTTTACGTCTCATCTTCGTGTATGAATTAATTAACAAGTTACGGACGACATTAATTCTACGAACGTATGGGAGTGTGACATTTGTGAAGCTATCATCGACAGGGAATGCTATATTCATTTTGTATTTCAGAATATTTTTTTTATGTTCATTACTGCCTTAAACACACCGTTCGTTATGTGTCAAGGTCAGTCATTTAATCTAAATATGTCTGTACATCCTCGATTCTCTGATAGAGCATTAATCGAAGGTAATTCAAAACCACAAAGGATGAAATCCCTCTTTTGAGGAGGTTATTTTGTCGACAATATTCACTTGTTCAAGTATAACTGTTTAAAAACGTTTTCCCCAAACGTGATCTTGCAAGGAAAAAGCAGTTAATCTTGACTTTAACGATGTTGCTCTTTGCCAATTAAACTTAAGTATGTTGGATAGATTTAACGCAATATATTAACTATAATGGTTTACCTCTTATATTAGTGGGCTTAATTGGGCGCTGCTATAACTTTGGATGCAATGACTAAGTCAGAGCAATTAAATAGAAAATGGCTAATGGGAGGCAAACGAGACCCTCATCGCCAATACACAGACAAACAAACACACACATCACAATTGGTCTGATAGTGTTTTTGTCTCCTACAGATAACTTCCAAGCATTACTAGTTGTGTCTTTTAATAAAATTACATTCTGACCAGTATGATTTCAAACCTTCACTGGATATGTCTTTGACTCCCGGGGATATCAAATATTGACCTGGCCAGCCTCCTATCACAACTGGTATTCCTCATGTCTTCTACAAATATCAAATCTTGTCTTGTACGACTTCTCAAATTAACTGGTTGTGTCTATGTCACCTTATAAAATTACATCTTGACAAGTCTGATCTCGAAGCACAGCTTGCTGTGTCTTTTCCCAGTGACATCAAATCCTGACCAGTCCTACTTTCAAAGCTAACTGAATTTCATTTGCCTTAGTCAAACGTCCTGTTAAACGGCTAAGGTCTAACGATGTATAGGTGTGGGTTGGAGGCGGTTTGTTCTTGTATTTGCTCCCTTGTAATCCTACCGATCTGATGCCGACTTTATGAGTGCTCCTTCATAGAAATAACATGGCGAAGACACCCAGCACAGTATTCCGATCGGTCCCATTGTACGGACGACGGGACATAATAACTTGGGTTTGTTTCGGTCAGGTGACAAAACCCTTATCTTTTCTCGCTTTGGCGAACGCTTAACAGTTCAAAAGCGAGGTATTGCCGATAAAGGCGTTAGAAAACGAAAAAGTAGTTAGAAAGGAGAGAAAATATAAAAATCCCAAATGTTGAAATGGATTAAACGTATATATTTGAGCCTCTTTTGTATTCCAAATTAAAGGGCACGTAAACACTCTCAATTTTGAATGGTTTCCCACATTCGTCGCCTCTGGTGAATTATGCAGTTGTTTTTTCAAAATTTTGGTTTGTTTGGTTTTATTTTGTTTAACGTCCTATTAACAGCTTAGGTAATATTAGGACGGCCTCCCCTGTGTGCAAGATGCATGCGTGTAATGCATGTGTGTGTATTTTGGGAGGCTGCGATATGTTCGTGTTGTCTCCTTGTGATAGCGCGGAGCTTATGCCGACGTTATAGTGCTACCTCACTGAAACATACTGCCGAAGACACCCAGCAGGACGCCCCTCCCGGTCACATTATACTGACAAAGGGCCAACCAGTCGTCCCACACCTAATTTGCTGAAGTACGAGTAGAAACTCCCATTTTTAAAGACTTTGGTATGTCTCGGTCGGTCAGGGGACAGAACCCAAAACCTTCCTCAATGGGACGGACGCTCAACAAATGGCCAAAAGTGAGGCATTGTCAAGGGGACATTAGGATGAAGAAAGTTATTTAGAAAGGAGAGAATGGATAAGGTCCCAAATTTAGTCGCCTCTTACGATCATGCACTTTGGGGCAGCAGGTACAATTCTTACGCCCTACCTGCAGGAAGGTTTTTCAAAATCTCGATCTTTCTGAAATCCTATAAGAAGCACTTACAAAAGAAAGACAGTGATGTGATGGGTGGAGCTGGTTTCTTTTAGTCACTTTTGCGTCTCAAAAAAAGGGCATATAATCAAATCTGCAATTTTCCTAGGCGGTTTCCACATTACTCCCTTAATGCAAATCATGCAATGGTACTTGGAGATATAGTCTCTATTAATCCTGACCTTAAGGGATACATTTTAGCGACTGTGCCGTTATCTCCTAGTTGCTTTGACTGTTGACTAATCCGATTGCCTGACACAACAAGACGTGTCTTCCTTTCTAAACAACAATAAAACTTGACATGTCTGACTTACTAACAAATTGATTTTGTCTTTGTTTCCTTATAGAATTTCATCTTAACCAGCCTGGTTTTATAGCAAAACTGATAGTGTCTTTGTCTCCTGGTGTCACTAAATCTTAACCATTCTGGTTATTCTCTTTGCTTCCTTTTGTAACAAGTGAATATGGCAGGTTTTGTTGTCTTCCTAATCTCTTGATGATTTATTCCATCCAACTTCATTCACTTCCTTAATATTTAAGATTGTGATTGAAATATTCAAACCCAATGGTACAAATCTTAAATATAATTATTTTAGACTCATAAGTCGTCCGAGACAAATATCCCATACAAATCCTTGAGAAATTCGTTATCGAGACATGTCTCAAAAAGCACCCGATGTCAACAACACCGATACTATTAAGGTCATCAAGAATAGGACAGTATCTGTTTGTAGTCGTTAATAGAACAGTTACCATACAGCCGCTTGCTATTTATTGGAATGACCCAGCGATTTGATTAAAATGATATCGGAATTGTACAGGTTCATGCGGATATTTCGATACACGTATATGTCATCACTGGGATTGCAATTTTACCGAAAATTGATGTAAACCCTTAAATTATGTAATATTACTCTAAACATGTTAGGTTAGGTACACGTATTACTATACTGTAAGACGTTCTCTAGTCCCCGTGACAAATCATCTCTTCAAATTAAATCCTTTAAGAGCAAAACTGAAAACTGTCTCACTTCGTGAAATCTTCTAGTTGTAGTCAAATCGTACATAAAAAAAGAAAAAAAAGATGATATACAGTAAATAATAGTTCGTAATGAAATATTTTATATGTCCTTATTCTTACTATTCCTCTACTTCTTCCCCTTCCTTCTTCTAATTACCTTTTCTATCCCATACTGCATGCATGATTCCTCCTCTCATTCCCTCCCCCTTCCCATATCCCTCTTCAATTTATATCAGTCCTCTCCGCTGCACACATGACTTAAGTTTAAACACACAAACCGTCACTGAAGCGGTCAATGTTTACACTTGAGAGCGTGTCAATTTGTTTAGCGCTTCTCGTCATGTTTCGTGTACACAGTACTGTATTGACATTCAGTCATTTAGTCATTCGATGGCCGTGGCATACTACCACACTCTCGTTTTAATGTTCGTATCGGAGCGGGTAGTACAAAAATAAGGATATCCGTCCCTTAGCCTAGTAAGCTGGTGTCTAGTGATATAGCTGGGATCGAAACAGTAATCATTATCTTATTTTTATCGCTTTGTCGTGAATCTGTAATCGCATCTACAGAACGGATTTGATGGATTGTATTTCGGTATTGACATTTTAATGACAACATTGAAAAATAGAGGAAAAATAATGTTTTGATCAATAGCTACAATACAAAATCGCTGAAAAAAAACTATAATTTCCGGGAGGAGCTGTTTGACGGGATATGTAATTAGATCATATAAAACGATTAAAAGCGTCTTCGTTGAGCTTTCGGACGCTGATGGAATTTTGATTCCATGAATTACCCAGGAAATGAGCCGTATCGTGGATGTGATGTCTTTAATGAACGTTCAAGACAGTATCTGGCATTGAGTTAGTAATAAAACAGGATTCATTTTATGGATTTTAAGATTGTCCATGAATTTAACATTTAAACCAAAAATACGGACGAGAGGAAGATGTGAATAACGCTCTGTGATGATGTTATGAAAAAGACGACGAATGAGAGAAAAGTTCCAAAGACTTCATCACTTTTAATTATTCTTTCGTTTAAGATGGCGGTTTCGGATAATGATCCGACAATGAGGTAAAAATTTAGTCGAGAACCGACCGTACACACTGAAGCATGCGTTATTGTCACAATGCTTATCTCAATACAGCTCGTGCTTGGGATTGTAGCGATCAGCCTTCCCGTTATCCAAACGGTGGACCTCAGTTGTGACGAGAATGATATCTGCCAAGGAGAAGGTCCCATTCCCGAGAGGTCGTGTTGTAAAGGACTCGGAGGGGCCGAGTGTAGCCCCGGACACGCGGATTGTAATGAATTACTTGGATACGAGTGTTCAAGTCCGGAACATCGGCCAGCGTTTTGTACAGGTAAGATTAGGTTTGTGTTAAACCACAGCAATGATGCTGCACATTTTGTATTTTTGTTTAACAAAAATCGTTTAGTTTTAAAGTTATAATCACCAGCGAATGTTAAAAGGATATAAACAAAAAACATGTTTGCTGCATGTGTTGATTCCGGGATAAGAAAATAGTATTGCTGTTTGTTTAAAGTAGAGGGTAAAGTTAATAGGATTGTCACTTGTTTAACTTAAGAGTCATAAAAAGAAACCTAATATGTGTACATTTCTCTCTCCATTTATAGGGTAATTCGTCATACGATATAATCGCATAACAAATGAGAAAACTCTTTCGTACAATTAAAATGTGACCAAATAATCATAGATATGAAATATTTATATTTTTGTTTAATATGTCACAAAGAACTTCACTTTATCCACGCAGACAGTATCTAAAATTTCAATCAGAAAGCTAACCACCATTCTTACGAATTTCTACCACGTGATAGTAAACAATAGATCATATATGTGCTCTTCTCTCCTACCATAAGGCTACATAATCCGAGTGTTATAAGGGGGACTATTGTTCACACTCCCCAACAATTATTATAAATCATATTGTGATGTTAATGTTAATCCTTCATTTTAAACACAGTTGGATGTTTATATAAACGGATCACCGAGGTTGTTCAGGTATCACTTTTCAAAACAAATAAACTCGAATGACAAAAAATATACAAATCGATTTCATTTGATGCTCTGCACTCCTGTATTGCAACACCATAAAACTTTATGTGACGTTCGAAAGGAAACCATGCAATATAGTCTTTTTTGAAGTATAGTAAGTACAATTTATGATTAGTTTGTACTAAATACCCCTACGTTTGTAGGATTTCTGTTATATATTTAACACTCTAAATAACACTGAGAAATGATTCAGCGTAACCCGAGTTTCATCAATCTGTCTTCAGTGTGTCATTAATCAGTGAACCAAGTTACCATTCAAAACGATTTTTTTGTATGTGCCATGTTCGCAAGACAATAAAGGGATGCTAACCAAACATAAACAATGTTATGTGAGGGCTGTCTTGTGATCTCTTTGTAAAGATGCTGGTCATAGTACATCTTATCAATGGTGAGCTCTACCTCTATGCGTTTCTCGTATTATGAGGACGAGCCTGCATATTGAGATGGTTTTTACTGTAAGATAGTTCATATTCTCAACGAAATTGTATAGCGTTGGGCAACTATCTCTTTAATGATGTACCTAGTATGAAAAAACGAGGATGCTTCTTCTGCTGTTTGTGAAAGAATCGATTTATGTCCAATATCTGTTATGATAGTGTGAATTTCATACCAGAGCATCACCCAGTCTTGCGTTTTATCTGCTGCTCTCTGTAATAGTCTAGCCATGCAGTGGTGTGCCTAGGGCTTCCACGCGCACTGAAACGTCTGCTGGAAACCAAGAAGCACGTAGCATAATATGTTTACAGAGGGGAAAAAAAGCGTGCTTCTGTAGTATTTTGTAAAAATCCATAATGTTTATGATGTTTTGTTCCTTGAGGTGCAACTACAAAGTCTCCTGCACCTCAAACACTCTCATCCGTACAACTCTGTCAGAAAACGTATCAGAAAAAAATTATACAGTCAGAAATCCATGTTATCTTATCAATATCATACAACGGCATTGCCAGAATTACTGGAACGCCAAAAGTTGAAGACTAGATGCAACATCATTTTGATATACATGTATTCACATACTTGGCATGCCATCTTTAAGGACAATCTTCGATAGAATGACAAAAATGGTGTATCAGACAATGATACATGCATCTCATTTCTAAAACAGATTTAGAAAAAGGTTAAGTATCTTTTTATGAATAAAAAGTTGCATTTGGCTGGGAAATCACTGACATTTGAAAAATCTGTCTTGATTACACTCCAATGTTCCTTGAAGGGGCATCACGCTGAAACAACTATTTTTTTTTGTCTTTTTTTCAAATACTACATAAACATATCAAGGGAGACTCCTTATGGAAAATAACGATCGGAGTTGGCTGAAATAGATTCATAAAAATGATTAAATCTAAGATAATCATCGGTATTTCTACCTGTCTGACCAACGTTTTGTTCAGGGATTTCCCTCTACTAGCGCATGTGCATTGCACACCATTTCTTTCTAAACATATGACTGGCCGTGTGAAGTAAGCCAAAGTAAAGTGTTGTAACGTGTCAGATACGAAGCGAAAAGTTGCCAAATGGTCAAAAGATAGCGCAAGGAGTTCGTTACGGAATCATTATTACAGATGGGAAGTATTCAAAGGAGAAAATAACTGCCCTAGCAGTTAGTACGGTGCATGTATTCTTCCGGATAGCCGGTTAAGCTGAAATGGAATAGACAGAAATGCAAGCGCTGTTTATGTTATGAATGAATATCTAAAACTATTAACCTCACTAGTATACACTTTGCCTGAGTTTGAACACAGATGAACTTAGTTTAATATGTCAATGGGCATGTATCGGAGAGAAATTACTTTGTGTTTCTATAATTATACAGTGGTTTATGCGAAATGAAGGGATAAGTGACTGGTTAGTTTGATTTTGTCATGAGGCCTTCCAAGGGTTAACTGTTGTGATAGCCACGGCGTTTTCTGTCTCTGTCGGTACTCGTGATCGGGGTCAAATGATGAGATACGTGCGCTTTTAGATTTACATAAATTATAATATTACTGGGTTCAGTAAAATGGTATGATTTAATTATATTGCTGAATTAAACGATTTTTTGTTTGTTTTTACATACAATATTTAAATTAGTACTAATATGAATACCCGGCTTCCTCTGGCGCAAAGACGCAATATATATAAAAATATCTCTCGTCGTCAGAAAGCTACATTATCGCAGCCAGATTAAAAATGTCAAAATGACGGGCCAGAATGAATAACTGAGGAAGGAGAATCTACTTCTAGTACTTCGCGTAACATTTTTTTTTAAATCGTAATATTTCAACGGTTTATGTTTTCATATGTTGTTGTCTTAGAATGTATGATCATGTAACAACCTTTTCTCTATAAAGAATTAATTTTCAACTTCAGATAGAATCGGAATACGTATTGAAAACAGGGGAAGAAACATTTATTTACGTTGTAAATATGACGCGTGCTGCCGATAACTACGGCTTCTGTTTCGGACAAAAATGAAATGATTAAAGAAAAGTTGGCTCAACATAAAAAGGGTCCATTGACAAGAATGCGTTAATCTATGAAAAGTGTTGAAAAATTATAATTATCAAGTAGCTCAACACGTCCCATATCTGACACATATTCTACATGTACACATAGTGGTTTTGCCATACAGTTTAGTGTGTGTGATGGCTAATATGACTTACTAAGTGTTAGCGTATGGAGTTAGTGAAAGTGGAAAAGAGAGTATGCATACATTTTTATGCATGGTATAGAAAAACAATTGGCCAAAGATATTGAGTTGTACAATGTAATAAAAAAATCACAAACGTTTCTCTTTGTTATACGCGTGTAGTTTGTCATTGCATATATGCACCTTATGAAATTATTTGAAAAGGGATATTCGTCTCGTGAATATTTCTTTTTACAGAAAGGTTTGTCCTATGGTTGAAGAAAGGTGTTTAGCCCCGTACAGATATCACATTCCGGTACTAAATTCAATATTATACAATTATGGACTTTTGTGCTGGTGAATATGATGTGATATGAACCTGGAAGAGTGATATTGACTGAGGCGAAGCCTTTAATAAGCAATAAAATGTTCAAGTATGGGCTTGAGGGATATAGCATGTTTCTTGATCCCCGATACCAGAAACCGTTCTCATGCTAAAGCATGGATTTTCGCTCAAACCCAATTTCTTGTTCTGGTTACAATCTTATTTTGTCAAATATTTTGCCAAGACTTAAAACTTGACAAGACTTTAAGCCAAAAACTGTTTTCAATGTTTATATTTGATCTTATGATCATTTGACATGATTTTGGGTTTGAGCACACATTCCAAGCTGGAGCATGAGAACGGTTCCATGAATACGAACCTGGAAACTAACGCGAGAGGAGTAAAGTCTGGGAGTGTTTCTCGGACTAACGCTTATAGATTACCTACTCCATTGACAGCACAGTCAAGGAAAGAGCAAGAATAAAATCGATTACTTTTATATACACTGTATAAGATAGGAGATCATTAAATGTCATCAATCGGGAGATTTAGTGGAAATGACTTACCGCTAATCACATCTACACTGTGTGAAGTCGTAAAACATTGTGAGGTTGTAAATAAAACTTGAAAAAAAATATTGCAAACAGATTGGAGATTGGAGATCTTTGCCCTATTAACGTACATCGAGTGAAACGTTCTCAACATGGATATGGTGGTAAGAAAGGGTATACACATTGTAGCTCAGGTTATAAGGTATACGATTAAAGATGTAGTTCTATCATTGCGTTTAAAAAATTGGTACTGATTGTCTGGAAAATATGAGCTAAACTAGATCTTAAGAGATATTTTACATCAACAGACACCTTACTTGTTATATATTTCATGATATCATTCTTGATAAAACTGAAAAGTACAAATGCTTACTTAATGCTACCTCAGTAATATGTCAAGTATCTAAACTTTATGTTAGGTGCTAGATTTGGTACACAGCCAGAAAAAACATAGGGAGAAGGTACATTTAGGCAAGAGTACTGGCTTTCTCTTCGGCGGCCAGCTTGTGATTCGTTATATGTTTTTTTCATCTATAAAAAACCAAATTTGACACATAAGTGAATAAAGTGAAACAAGAGGACGTATTTAATTCAGGGTATGTGGTAATGGAAAAATCATTGATTTTTTAACACTTTAAAGATACTTAAGCAAAAACAATAAGACAAAACATTAATACATTTTCTTATTATGCAATGCAGTTAATGTATTTCTCCACACGTTGGTATAAAAACAGGTAAAATTTACGTAAATCTATCAAAAAAGTCCTCTTACAAAATGGACGTATTTATACAGTTCATTCAAATTTCAATATACATTGATGGTAAAAAAGAAAAAGTAATAGTCTTATCTACTAATTCCTTGTACATTCAAGAATATATTCTATTTTATGACATGCATGATCGTTTTGGAACAACTAATCCCACTTGTACATGAGCGATGAGAACACCTTACATTGTATACTGCATAACTGTCCAAAAAATCAATAATATTGCTTCATTTCTAATTGAATCAGGTTTGCATAGCATCAAGTGCTATTCATCTTGCGTACATTTTACGCACGGTGCTTATAATAAGATTTGGTTTAACATATTGACCTGTATTGAATTTCCGTCCTGTTGAAATCAATAGAGTGACCTAAACGCGAAAAAAAAAGGAAAATCAAGGAACTTTTATTACGAATGCTCTTCATTCCAAAACCCTATGTAAACAGAGGCAAAACTTGATGTTCCGAAAATGTCATCATTTTATACCGCCATGCGTAACACCCGTCAATTTATGCCTTAATTGTGGAAGAGTGTCGCGGTCACCATGCAATGATTACACTATCACTGGACATGCATCGCCTAAGATCCATTTAATGATAAATTTGGTTATCGTGACGACAGTCAACTTTTCCTCAGCGTAGATTATAGTCTTTCCGATACAATACCCTGAGAATATGTCAATACGACGTGTTTATCAGGACATCTGATTCTTGAAACAGATGTGTAAAGCAAATGGAAGGTGTACATCTTTATAACATATTTACAAATCAATAAATCAAACACAGGTCTATGCTCTGTTGCTATCGCTTGCAGAGATAGACAAATATTTGCTTGATAATTCGTTGAGTTTTTTTTTGTCCTTAATTAAAAAATACTAAATACATGAGGATAAAGCCAGAACCTTTGATAAGACGCTACATTTAAACCTCCCTTAAATACCATCTGTCTATCAAGACCATCTCTTTATCAAGATCGTATGTTAAATTAAAGTCATTTCATATCGCTCAGTGTCATTTGATGCTTTTTTTGTCATCAGGATTGACTGCAATTAGGATAGAGAAAATATCCAAGAAGTTGGACAAAAAATCGAATGCACTCTAATACATGTAGATAATAAAAGCAACCGAAAGATTGAAGAAATATATACCAATTTGTCAAAACTCTAATTAAAAAAGAATAAGATAAGGGATATGTGAATTATTGGGTAAAATCCTGTTAAGGCTGTAAGAAGGCCGATATTTAGCAGAGAAATATTTTTAAGATATATCCCCGAATCTGGCATGTGTTTACTCGTGTATTATATATTATATGGAATCTAGGCAAGCAAGTTATAATTACAAAAAAAAAAAAAAGATTCACGATTCATTCAAAATATAAATGAGTTGTAACCGTTTTGCGGAAATGATATTAAGATTCTTCGATGACTAAGTATTTGTTCGCCGTTTAAGATCACTGATGACCTACTTGAGCTCCCCCTTTTAGAGTATTCGTTATGTGTGATACATGTATTGCCGGTGTTATAGGGAAATACGGTTGTTCGAGGGGAAACAACGAATCATGTTACCCTCTCACAAAAGCAATTAATTGTTGTATTATACCGAAATAGACCGATAACAAAACAGTAAAGATTACAAGGTTTCGCGCTTATGTTAATAACGTTGCTGTCCACTTCTATCATTCGGAACTCTGAAAAACTCAACTCGACTATTGTGGTGCTTCCTGTTATTTTTTTCTCGAGAAATTCCGAATGAGGGACACATGACCGCGAAAACAATGATTTATTTCCTCGGCGTGAGATCAATAGTATTCAAATAGACACGTTATAACGTGAATGAGGTATATCAATATGTTTTGGTGTTGACGTTTAACTGTTCAACACACAAGAATGATTGCGTTTTCCAGCTTTTCAATATAGTGTCCGACTCGATTTGTTCACTCTGTTCCAGGTGGTTGTTACTAGCGTTCTGTCTTAAATCTGACGTCGCTTCTAAAGCTTTTCTTCTTTGACACATGTTTTATTGTTGAAAGTTACATTTAAAACAATGGAAAAAGAATGTTCAGAACTCAGATGACAAATCACACTTTAAATCGAAATATTTCTTATTATTTATAAATGATATACTATGTAGTAATTGTCGTGCTGATGTTTATACTTACACACAGAATGGCAAAACGCCAATTTAAAGAAGGCAATATTGGTTTTTACAAGATCGCAATTTTAACGTTCACGTGTTAAAAAAAATCTTCAAATAACCTCAAGACAGTTGTCAGAAGATGTCATTTTTACACAGGGGAAAGTTTTGCGATTGATATACTATAAGTAGTCCGAATTATTCTGACGTTTTATCGACTTTTTTTATATCGGTCTGTCGTCGATTAACGTCAGAACTCCGCCCTCTATAATATGCGGGAAATAAGCGACCCGCGCCCGGGTCTCACTTCAAACTGATATTTAAGAAATAAATCGTCATTTTCACACACATGTCGCACATGGATCGAAAGATCTATTCTTTATGCACAAGATGAACATAAATTACATGCCTCCAACAACCAATACAATCACTAAAAGCATATTTTTTCAAACTTACTCTGTTTTATTCTAGTTTTTTTAAACCCCCGCCTTCTAATGCCACGTGACTAAAATCTCGCCGACCTACGTCATAACGTTGGGAAATACCTTCAGTAACGCGAGATCTTGTCAAGTCATGTGACATTGCTCATGCCCTAATTTCCATTAAATACATGGGTTGGAATAAAAAAACGTTGGAATATACTTTTCATAATGATCTTTGAAACATGTTATTGATACCACCTAGTGGTTTGAAGTTTGAAGTGCGACCCGGGCGCGGGTCGCTTTTTTCCGCATATTATAGAGGGTCGGAGTTCTGACGTTAATCGACGACAGACCGATATAAAAAAGTCAATAAAACGTCAGAATAATTCGGACTACATTATAGGCTGCCCTTTTGTTTGCAATCGGACTAAATGTACATTTGTTCAGAATATTTGTTTGCCAATTTGTCCATTAAGTCTGCAGGTAGTCCACAACCTTTATAATCTCTATTAATCCCATGGAGAGTTTAGAGCTCCTTGTTATGGTTCTCGTGAATAATTACTCTGTTTCCCTAAATGGTTTAGGACTATAAATACTACTTCTTCGTTGTTATGTTGTTTTAAATAGGATAAACAGTTTGAATGCTTTCTATGAAATTTTCATATCGAAACTTATTTGTTATTGTTAATATAATGTTTACAATGCCATACAAATGGGTTTCTTGAATATTTCAGGAATTAAAAAATTAAATTATCTGATGTATTCCAATTGTACTTCTTTAAAATATCTTCTTTTTGTAGGTCCCATGTTGGGAAATAACTGCGAATCAGTTAAAGGATTAAATCTATTAACAGATGACTGCATGGCAGTATTCTGTAGTTTCTATGGCTTCTGTAAAACATTTAACAGCTGGTGGCATTACACAGGTTGCCCAAGTTACTACGAACCATCAAAGACAGTTTTGGGAATAATTCAGTCGGATTTACTTTTAAGGTCATCTCAATTAAGCTATAATCTCTCTCAAAAGACCATCATTTTGTCATCTCACAAAGCAGTTTGCAATATATCAACGCTCTATTGGGAGACTTTCTCTTTTATGAGACTACCACCTCAAGTATCTTAATGCAGGAATATTTGTGACCAGCATTTTCTTCTGTTTATTTCAACTGTGCTTGATGTTGTTCTTTTTCAAGTATTGCTTTGGAATACTTAGTATTTTCTAGGAGTATTTCGATTTTGTAGCAATCGTTACATTCAGTGAGAACCTATGGTATGCTTCCTAAGACTATAGCCATGTTAAAATAGAAGATAAATCAAACACGGGATGCTCCAAGAGACGTGGAGTTTCGATAGTGATGAGGATAAAGGTCGGATGTCCCTAGGGTAAACTTAAATATTCCCGACAAGGAGACAACCCTATTAGTTGGTATGTACTGTCTGTGCTTTTAACACTTGACACCCTGTATCGTCAAACCATGCTGGAATGATTTTAAAAATAAGCCCTGTTGATACGACGAATGACTGTTGAAGATACTGGAATTATCGATAACTTTCTGATGCCCTCATACGTTCGTGCCCGCCTCAGTATTAGGACATGATTCTTAATGTCAAAATGCCATTTTCAACGCAAAAGAAATATATTGTATGTTCGTGTCCGATCACAATTTGTGGTGAATAAAGCAGTCAGCTCTTTCGGTGAAATCGGATAATTTGATACCAAGACACATTAACAGTTAACAAACATAGTGGCTCCGGAGTTTAGGAATCATGGGCTTTTACAAAGGACTCATATTTGTATGTCATTTCTTATGTCATATTTTAATGTCTGCTCTTCAGATGCATTTCAGAACAAAGAAAGCAGTTTTGATGCATTTCCATATTTCGATGTCCTCCTTCGAATCAATTAAACAATTCCAATACGGCCGCCTTTTTTCCATGACACGCTTTCCGTTAGTGATGTGCTTAGTGAGAAGGATGCTCCATTGATTTTTGGAGAACTGGAAGAGTATTTTGGAAAGAAGCAATCATTATGGACAACAAACCTGTCTCTATGACCAATACAAAATCCATTTCCCGTCAGTAAACACAGCTTTGATGCCAAACAAATTGTACAAAATGTGGTGATCGTTGTTACAAAAAGAAAGACGAATTTCAAATGATGTGTTGGTTATTGTTTCAAGAAACCAAACCACTCTTAGGAAAAATAGAAACAAAGTAAACTTCAAAAGCTTTGTTCGTGGAAACAAAACAAAAACAAATTCATGATGTTTTCCATTGTTCCTCCTGGGTATAGGCAAAAGCAATACAAATACCATGTTATATAAAAAAAAATAAAAATAAACTGGTTAGTATTCTACAAGGCTGACGCCATAAACCAGGTAAACGCATGAACGTTAAATAAGTACCTTTGTTTTACCACGAAGATTGACAAGCTGACGAACCACCAGAACATAAAACAAAGAAAAATGCTAAAGCTGCTCTGTCGACCAAAGAAGGGTGTTGGTTTTAGGTAAGCGAAGGGTTTAAATGTCGGACGAGTCTAGGTGAGCATGATGACATACGTTATCCGTTCAGTTGTTCTTATCAACGCCGTCACATTTGATTCATTGTCTCCCTCTGTACATTAATGAATGTCTCAGACGATCACTTGTGACTCGATTTGAGTAGGTGTTGCTAGATGGGTTTAAGTGTGTTAAATCTTTTTTTTTAATTATCCTCTCTTTTTGAGTGTCAATAGTCACCCGTTGATACATCAAATTCATAGCTATAGACAGAACAATATTAAATAAAATAAATAAATATACAACATTTGATATAGCGCCCTATATAGCTAACATAAGCCACTCTAAAGCGCTTTACAGTACATAGATACACAATTTTATACAGTCAATACGACGATTAGCATATATATATTAATCAATACAATAGTAAGGACTCCGCAGGAGCTGCCTTATCAGGCGCTAACTACTAGTCATATGCCACTTGTCTAATATCCCCCTATGTGTGTATGCCTGGGTGTGTGCTGGAGATGTATTATGTTCTGTTTGTAGTGGGGTCGTTCTTCCAACGATATCATATATTCGTTGTGATAAGATTGTTTAGTTACTGGATACGAAATTAATATGGTTTGTGATGAATAAGATACTGGTCTCACATAAGAGGACTATTATTGCTATGGTTTCATGGCCGAATGATCAACTTCTCCCCCCAATATTCCAAACGAGAGCCAAACGTGACTTCCGTATTGTTTGATCAGTTTTTGATCGCGTTCGTATTATTACTCATTTCAGTACATAACCTGATAACTTGAAACGCAGTTTAGTTGGTCTGCATAGTGACATTGCAGGGCAAATGTAAATATAACATTAACGTAAGCATGTTAGGGGTTGAATACAGCTAGTCCAGGTATTATGACTAGGTTATATACCTCTAATGTATGCATGTTCAGGTGAATACAGCTAGCCTAGGATATACCTCTAATGTATGCATGTTCAGGTGAATACAGCTAGCCTAGGTATTATGTACAGTGGGTCAACCTCTAACGCACCAATACTCAGGGTTGAATAAATCTAATGAGATATTATGAATAGCGTTTATACCTCTAAAGTACGCAGTACGCATGCTCAGGGTTGAATACAGCTTGTCTCGGTATTTAACTCTAATGTACAATGTGCATACAGCCTTTTCTTGAGGAATGTTTTTTTTTTTATCCAGATGTTTTCGAAAAATGCCATGTTTTTCAAAGACAACACAAATTATCTTAAAAGTATTTGATATCTATGAAATTACATTTCAAGACTCCTAGCATGATTTAGTAACAGAGTCAAGACTCAAGAGTCATATCAGTCCAAAGCTCATACAATGAGCATCCTTAACAAGCAAACATATGTTAATACCAGAGCAATCTTAAAATGCCACATGTCATTTTAGCTCAAATATATTTCACATCATTATATTGTTCGCCCCCTAAGATGGTACTAAAATAATTTTTTTCTGAGAAATCTCAACGTAAAATATGGCATAGCACTATCTGGAGATATAAATGTCTATATATAGTAACACGTAGTTACAAAAAATATTTTACAGCACACACCCGTAGTGTACCCAAACGACTCACATTATGATTTTGTGGAGACAACACACAGGTGTCTCCAAATCTGACCAATCTCTTTTAAGGTATAAACCTACAACTTACAACGAAGATTAAAACAGGGGGTACCCATGTATAACTCGTTTCAACTGATAAACAGCAGGTAGAGGAAACTTCAAAACTATTTTACAGCAAACTGCTATTCTGTGATACATGAATCTTTGGTTATTGTAGGTTATTTCGTGTTGCAGGTCATAGCGCTCGTGAAACATATAAGAACTATACGACATTTGAAACACACAAAGGGGAAAAAAGAAATATCAAGGGTGAAGCAAAAGAAAACACCAGAAAACGAAGAACAACAAAACAGCACGAAAAATATCTTGACCTTAAAAAATAGAACATGATTAACTTAATAAAAATAAATCATTAAAAATAAGTAAAATTAATAAATAAATTGGTTGATTCATAAAAAAAAAAGAATAAGACCAGGTATTGCCGGGAAAATGTCTACTGCCTCACAGTGGACACCCATCAAGTTAATTAATCTAGGTCAAAACCAAGTGACATCATGTCCTCACATCGAGAACTCCGATAGTTCCGGTAGTGCTAGAGTTCCATTAAAAATAAATTTTATTTATTAAACTCACGCGACTAATGAACAGTTTGTAAAGTAAAATAATGATAACTTCGTGTTAATGTCCAAGCAAAATCCGGTTTAGATATCACGTAAAACACGACCCTTGAGATTGTGTTACCTATAGTGTATAGTATGCACTGAATCTGCCAGTTTACGTCTGCGAAATAGCCATGCGCTCTTTTTAGATAACAGCGCTTGCCAAATATTCATTGTGACTTAAATCCAGAAAACTGAAAAGAATGCAATAAAAAGGGAAACGGAAAACCATTATCGAGGACGTTCATATTATAAATATTGTACTTTCGATTTCGCAAAGCCGACCATGTGTTAGAAAAGAATGGTCGACATTTTATAGCTTAATATGGAGATATGTAAATTTGCCAATGGTAATTTAGAATTTCCTAAACCCGTAGACGAAGCCTCAAGTTCAATTATAAAAACATCGAGTTGAACGTAGAGTGTATGCGGGTTGATAGCGAACCAAATATAACTGTTTGATGCTGAATAGAAATGTTATGTAATTTTATTAAAGCTATGACTTTGTTTTGGGAAATATCCAACGTAAATTAAGGTTTAATCCCCAGAAGAAAAACGTTCTGATGTGTGAGATGGAAACAAAATGATGATTGACAAAAGGGATCCTATCAGCGTTAAGAGATCATTGACATTGTCGCTTTGCATGCTTACTTCTGAATAAACGTTCATCGATATATAATAAAAGAAAAAAGTACTTTGAATACTGGTGCCCGCATACGGTTTTATCCCAACGAAATGCCATATTAGGAAACGCAACGAGACAGTTCGGAGGGAAATAGAGTTCAGGCATGATAAATAGGCAATACCAAACGCATGAGTTCATCTGAGGTCTCAGATTGCACAAGTAAATATATATCCCTTCACACAATAAACGAATGTTCCCTGTCAATATCTGTTTGTGTTTCAAATGTATATAAGTGTGACAGTTTCTATAAACTAGTGTTACAATAGTACATGTAACAATCATAATTGCAATGTTAAGCAGTCATCACCGTTTCTGCATTGATATATTTGTTTGGGGCTTAAACTTCCGTTCCTCTGTTTCAACATCGAATTGTATTCTCATAACTGCTGCCAAATTGCCGTAAGAACTTCTAAATGTCTTTCCCACGAATGTCTTTCATACAATTGTCTTTCCACTTGTTAAGTGGTTTCACTCTCAAATCGAACTCCACTTAGTGTTTGAACACGTAATGGGGTGACTCCACGATCATGAGATTTGTAATTTTTGACATGTTATACAAGTCGATACAAAATTATCTCTTTAAAGTAGTTTTTGCATCTCTGGTTGATGATTATTGTCCTTTTGTTAAAGCCCGAGGTTTGCTCTGTTCTTGACAAAAAAAGGAAGCGATGAAAGATACAGTAACAGAAACCCTTCAATTAGTAAAAATGTCGTTTATTCACTCTAAACGACGTCAACAATTAACAACTAATTATCAATGGTTGTATCATACTGAGGCCGATTACCCCAAGAGTGAATTACCATTCAATCACAGATATTGGTCATACACGGATTAATATTGCACAATTCTAATTTGCCAAGAATGTTGGGTCCTAAGCAACCTGCTTCAACAAATCAAATACAAGTATCAAGAAACTTTAACAGTAAAATGCAACTGAATACGCCAAGGTACAAATCATCCTACAGAAGAAACCAGATTGCAATCATAAGTTACTGTAGGATACAGAGCACTTGGAAATTATGTTTTGAGTGCAGGTAGCAAAGACCAGGAAACCAATTGTTCCAGAGATTCAGCCAGTCATAACTACACAAAGCCATGGTTACATATATCTAGAATGAACCTCAAAATATGACATACAATGAAAACAATCTCATGCTTATCCATAGTATGATGTCTGGGTCAAACATTGGAGGCGTTGGGGAGGTGGTGGTTATATGTTTTCACTACCACCTGTTGAAGATTCGGACAGTTATCGTGTGCTCCACTGTTAAAAGAAAGAAAACTGCAATGAAGGGGAGATTACCATGTCGTCAATTTCCGTAAGGTAGCACATTAGCAATCATTTGCCTCTATAATAACAAAAAATAAAGGTCGACCATAAAATATTTTAACCGATGCAAATTGTAATGAAATCTACAAACAAACTCGCACATTTATCATCTCTTAATTATTGACCATTGTGCTTTTCTTAGCTTACACTTTTTGGGTATTTGTCGGCATATATTTTATGTCGAATAGGAATTTTTTGACATTTGAAAGCTAACAGTTACTTGAACAATTGGCAGTAAACAATCTATCGACATTGCTTCATTTGTCTCCCTAGGGCATTTATTTCATTAGCGCGTGAATATTGGTTTATATCGCTCCCGATAATATGCAACTCCAAAAAAAGGTATTATACAGCTTTATGTTTCAAAATCTTCTGTGTTTTAATTGTTGTCGGACATAAGCTATACTTCTAGCTTGAAAGATAACAAGACGTATATAATCATTCTTAAAATTTGCACTGGACCTTCTTTCACATGAATATTAAACGATTATCGAAACAGTGCAAATTAAAACCACGCCAAAAATATACAATTAGAGTGAAATTGGGAATGGTTTATAATTGCCCCTGTTCATCTATTGATGTTAAGGCTGTGTTTATCAATCTTCCATCTGTTGATGTTAAGGCTGTGTTTATCAATCTTCCATCTATTGATGTTAAGGCTGTGTTTATCAATCTTCCATCTATTGATGTTAAGGCTGTGTTTATCAATCTTCCATCTATTGATGTGACAATATATGTGCCTCAATAACTGATGGTTAATAAACATTTAAGGTAGGAAGGTTTTATGAAAATAAAAAAGGAATTATATAAATTGGAAAAAGAAATGAATTGCCAAAGCTTTTGTTTGTTTTGTACATAAACCTATTCACCTTTTATATAATATAGTTGTGTCATCTATCACAATCAACTTCATACCGTGACATTTAGCAACAGTATGGATACATCATCACCTACCTACCTCGCCGAACGTCAATAACGACTACGTATGGCAAACGTGGTGATTTTACTTTCTTGAACGTTTCCCCAGTTGCTTAACCAGAGTGCCAAGCATATTGAACTTAATTATCACAACTGATTCGCTTCTAAGGAACGTGTTCGACGTATGTTTAAAAAGAATAACCATTTTTCTGTCAACATCAATCTAGAAGTGTCAATGATGGTATCTTAGCCTGATTTTTAATCTATAAATACACCCAGACTTGCCCTTTTAAAGAAAGAAGATATCATTAAGGGTGTAATATGAGGGCAGGAAATGCTTACCTGCTCAGAGAATCTGATTCTTACTTTATTTTTTGAGATTCGCTATACTTTCCATCTTTTATAATGACCCCTCGGTTCCTGTTGTTGTATTTGCTAATTTGCTAATTCCATTTGAGCCTGACCCTTCTGAACTTTCATTCAAAAAATGATAATAGGCTATCCTACAACAATTGTTTTCCTATATACTTACTTATCTATCATCGCCAACAGGACGGCTTATAACTTAGCTGTTAAGCGATAAGCGTTAGGATTTAGATTTTCTTTCCTATGTTAAACTTTCCCTTTCTTGATAGTGCTCCCCCTGTTCCCAAACCTCAGGTGTAAGAGCGTTACTGCTAATTTGGTATTCAAGAGCTTCTTACATCATGCTTTGAAAGATGCAGGGTTTCGCGAGATGTAGGTTGGTGGTGACTGTTGGTAACTTTTCTGGTCGCCATCTTATTCTCCTTGGTAATTTTTGATATTGTGTGTTGACGCTGAGGTTATTTTTGTCCTTGTGCGTTAACGCCGCGGTAAAATCTGTCTTTGTGCTCTGACATTGTGGAATATTTTTCCACTATTTCGCTTCATGAGGAATCATTAGCGCGAATTTACATTTCGTTATAACAACGTTCAACTCTAATAGAGAAAACGGATAATTTTTTTACAGAAGTGACAATGTGAAGAACATTGATACCCAATAACAAATTTCAATCGGATATGTTTTGCATATTTTCCAACTTATTCATTTGTTTTTCTACTCAAATGCTTTGGCTTCCAAATAATCTTTTGCAAATCCAAATTTCTGATAAATGTTGATAGAAATGCTTTGACAGTTGTGTAAGATAGCGGAAGCAAACCAATTTTGTTAGAGTTTAATTTCCTTCTCAAAGCGTTTTCTCATTCCAGCAAATGATAGGTTTGGAATTTATTTTTATTTTATTATAATAATTGTCGAACAAAATTGACTTTTACTGTATCCGCAATCTTATCAACAGCATATATATGTAGACATTAAGTTTGTCGACGCCAAATGCATAAGTGTTTTGAATACAATTGGCTAGTTTGCGTCAGCTGAAGATCTACATACGACCATGACAATTTTCCTGGGGCCTAAGGCAGTTAACTAATCTGCATAGCTATAATGTTATTAAATTTGCCTATGAATATGATATTATAGAAATACGTGCATGTATCAGTTTAATAGCAGACCTGCTTAATGTATATCTTCATAGACATACTCATGCTTTATAAAAAAGTAAAAGAGGTAATGAAAGGTTTACATTAAAGCAAATTCCTAGATTCGCGTCTGCATAACATAGATTAAGGCACAAGGAGCTTGATTTATTTCTAATCAATTAATAAATTAATCCTTCAATCAATCAACTTACCAACCGATCAACCAAACAACCTATCAACCAGCCAACCAACCAATATATGTATAGAAAAATCGATTTTGGAGGTCAAATAATTGAATATGAGAAGTGTGTTGCACTGCTCTGTAATAAAACCCATTATAGCTACCACTCCGCTCTTCAAGACCTTAGCGTATAGTACGATTGTCGCCTTTTATATGGCAGGACTGTCTTTCAAACATTCATAAAATACGAACGATGGGGCTTTAATTTAATCAGTTTCCATTCAGGAACAAAAAGCAAATTGTATTCTTCCAAGACGCTGAGCTACGTTTGAAATGGAAATATATTACCAAGATAAAGTGTTTACAAGAGACACATAATTTCAAAGGAAACAGTATTTATGACTGAGAATGACATTTTTGATTTCCTTATTTGAAGATGATCTTATCAGAGGAAAGAGTTTAAAGACAGGCGTCCCCTTAAGTTTAGAAATTCTTTAAGACTATATCATAGAAAAGAAAGATTAAATAAGAGAGAAAAAAATAGCTACATGTCTCTGATGTAGATTGCATTTTTGTTTTTAAACCTTGATTTATTTATGTTCGTCGGCCCTAATAGCAGAACAAGCTTCGATCATAAGATAAATACACTGTCACTGGGTCATTGTTTTCCTCAATCCTACAGGGATAGATAGCGCTCGTGATGTTATGATTTGTGATACATTGTCATGATAATATCCGCGAACAGCGTGCTAGTATATATATAACTGCTTGTATATAATCTGCGTCACAGTTTCCTATATAAACTGTATAATCTGTATTTCAGGTTCTGATTCTTTCTTAGATACATTAAATTAAATGATTATATCTTCTTATGATACCCGTACTTCCTTTACCGTATTACCATCCAAGTGACTAAAGAGTGTCATAACGATCGATACAAACTTAACGCCACGTTGCCACGTCGAAATTTTGACATTGTAGTCAAGTCACGTTGAGTCGTTCAACATGTAATAATGTTGAAATTGTTTCACTTTATACCATTTTGAAAGAGTTCATCCTAAGTAACGTTGAAATGGTCACCCTAAGTAACGTTGAAGTGCTCGCCCATAGTAACGTTGAAGTGTTCACCCTTAGTAACGTTGAAGTGTTCACCCTTAGTAACGTTGAAGTGTTCACCCTAAGTAACGTTGAAGTGTTCGCCCATAGTAACGTTGAAGTGTTCACCCTTAGTAACGTTGAAGTGTTCGCCCTTAGTAACGTTGAAGTGTTCACCCTAAGTAACGTTGAAGTGTTCACCCTTAGTAACGTTGAAGTGTTCGCCCTTAGTAACGTTGAAGTGCTCGCCCATAGTAAAGTTGAAGTGTTCACCCTTAGTAACGTTGAAGTGCTCGCCCATAGTAAAGTTGAAGTGTTCACCCATAGTAAAGTTGAAGTGCTCGCACCCTTAATAACGTTGAAGTGTTTATCCTTAGAAACGATGCAGTGTTCATCCTTAGTAACGTTAAATTGTTTATCCTTAGTAACGATGAAATGTTCACCCTTAGTAACATTGAAGTGGTCATTCTTAATAACGATGAAGTTTCCACCCTTAGTAACAATGAAGTTTCTATCCTAAGTAACGTTGAAGTGTTCACCCTATGTTATATTTTTGTGTTTAACCTGAGTAAACCTGAGTAACCTAGAAGTGTTCATCCTGTAGTGTAGTTTACGTATTCATCCTTTAGTGTTCACGCTGTAGAAACGTTAACATGTTCACCCTGAAATATCGTTATAATGTACCTTTATTATAGACTCCGCAAATGTGATTAATATCGACTGGTCTTTGACGTACAAAATTACTTTAGATGATATCTACACTCGTAAAACCGTCATCCAATTTGTTCCGGATCTTTCTTGCTTCCACTTCTATCATCACCCTCATATAGCATTAGGAAAAACATCAAATAAAGTACATTTTACCTCAAAATTGACGTTTACACTCGGAAGATTGCAAGTGAAACATCTTGCAGGAGCCGATGTTAAATTAAACCTAACAGAAACTGCCAATACTGTCGTTACCTTCTATGTTGGGGGTTGATGAGGTTGCTGACAAACAATTCAAAGGACACCACATTGGAGATGTGTCCTGTTAATCAAATTAACTCATCTTCAGCACATATTTACACGTAAAATGTCACGCTGTTGTTTGTTTGATGAAACACGTTCAATATTAAGTTGATTGAGAATAATAATGATGTTTTGGTATTATTGAAAAATTGATGTTTGTTTTAAAATGATATACTTTCATTAACAAAGAGTATATCTTGTAAATGTATTGTCAATGAGTACAAAGTAATTAAATGTATTTTTCTTTGGAATGTTTTCTTAGGATGTATATGTTTTGCCTCTAAATTGTAACGTTATACATAAATCAACAATACACTTATGTATGTTCCACTTTAAAGATGGAACCAACCGATACGCTTGCCGTTAACGTTAAAGTAATAAACAAACACCCAACGCCTGTCAGTGACTATTTATCCACTGCGTTAAATCTTTAGACAGCCAATAGACATTAAGCTAGAAAGGATGTGTTGTACCTATGACGTCAGTATCATTGAATTATGTCTTTCGACTTGATTCCTTAAATGAGTATAGCGACTTCGAAGATCGCATGATGTTATATTTCGGAGGGGGCTTATTTTGTCACGTAAAACAACACTTAATTGTATTCAGAAAAATGAGCTACACAACGGACAGGGGTAAACACTAATCAAATGTCTTACAGTCGAGATAACCATTGTTTTCTTCAATATATAAAAATTGAGTACAAAGAAAAGCATCGTACACGGAGTATTTTGAGATGTCCTGAAGTACTAATATGATATTCTTGTCATTTTTGAGATTCGTTTTTGTGGAGAAGTGTTAATTAAATTGAACACACACCCGTGATTTACATGAATCACTTTAGTGTTCAGGCTGTCGATATAATGGGGGGAAATAAAAAGGAATGACAGATGGTCATAGAATAAAGTACAACTCCGCGACTGTCATGGAGGGCAATTCCTGTTTAACTTACCGAGATATTCTAACGTTCGTACCTGCTATGAATACATCGAAAACAGTCCTTAGACACTGTGAATATAAATTCCATGATTATCAGGTTTCCGTCATAAGACATTGAGCGAATTATGACATTGAAACAGTCTCAGGAACGCAGTCTCTCGTTTGCTCAGCCAGACTTTGCCTAACGGTAGTCTCGCGAACACTATGAGAGGCTTAAAAAAGATAACACTGACCATGGTTATTAATGCTTTATGCACTACAATAAACATGAAAAACATTGAGTAATGTCCGTCAAAGCGTCAAGATAGCACTCTCCGAAACGCCAAAACAAAAAAAGTTTTACGTAATACAAACTGTTATGTATACAAATCCGTCTAAAATAAAAATAAAAGTAAATTATACCAACACAATTCTCCCTGACCATGTTATCATAATGATGCTAACGTGCTATATCAAAGCATTATGGATATGTTAGTCAATATATTTTTATTTTTATTTTGGAGTCTGGGAGATCTGTGTTTGAAATTAAGACTTCATCGTTCTACTGTCAAAGTTTCATGTTGTTTGAACTTCGTGTACAATATGTACAGCAAGGGAAGGCTATTTTCTTTGCTAGTATTGTATGTCAAACATTGATTATATCATTAAGACTTTATTTAATAAATTGTTTTATTTTTGAAAAAGTGATAACTCATATAGAAACCGTGTATCACCCGCATCTCCCACGATTCACTTGTAACGGCACACTATGTATTTAGATTTCTCTAATGTAAGAGAATTAAAGAGGAGAACTACCACGATTTATGTATGTAATAGTAACGGCTGACTTTGCTTTATTGTCCTTTGTGGACCCTATATGAACTTCAAAGACCAGAATTCTTGCTTTCGCTGTAAGGAAACACGTGTAAAATGATAAAATAACATTCGTGTTGAAATGCATTGAATTTAACTTCAATTTCACCTCAAAGTGATTTTATTGATGGACTATTTTGTCCCTGTTAATCCAATAAAAATACATCAAACATGATCGAAGGTTGGCATCATATTTTACGCCCCATTTGTTTACAAAACGTTTCATGTCATCTGTTCAAATATAGCCTAACAGAGCTATCTCCAATCAATTTAATAGTATTGCGTTATATCACGTGATCCCATGAATGTTGAACTAAACACAGATCGACCGAATTACCTTGCGTAGAGATCGAAGTGCGTATAGTGTTGATTTTGTCTGACAGAACGAGAAACGGACTTTCTGAAGAAACATAATCATGATTTGCATCTTAACAATCCGCATGATAAATATTTGGCTATTTCAGCAGACAAAGCATCTAATAACTTAATCCTTGTCTGCAAATTCTATCATTTGCTGCATGCAAAATGGACCAAAGCTTGCCTGTTAAGCAAGGAAACCCTCCTCATACATTTCTTAATATTTTGAAAGACGAAAAACTAATTATTCATGCTTCTGCATTGCAACCTTTCCGATTACCGATTCGTGGAAAGGATAAGGACCTGCCTCGTTTGTATTGGATTCCGAAACATGACAAGAATGCTTATTCACAACTTTTTATCGCTAGATGAGTTAGTCGCTCAATCAAGTAAATTATCCAAACCTCTTACTTCCATTTTTTGTACCTTTAGATAAGATTTACATTATGAAACTGTCTATTCCAGAAACAGACAAAAATGGTGCAGATCTTGAAAAACCGAAAACATGTTTTCACCCAATCTGAGGAAAGGATTCTCTCTTCAAATTGAAAAGGATCTTTTTCATTCTTTGTTTTACAGAACATGCGGGTTTTTCACTCTTAACACTATTATGCCTTGTACTAATTTGAGGGAGGGAACGCATTCGTTCTCCTACGATGATATAAAGTATACTTGCGAACTACTTTGGAGGATACCTTGGGCTAAAGGCTTAGATGTAATATGCCGAGGCTTAAATCGTTATAATTATAAAGCTTTTGGTTGAATTTATCTTTACAGAGGTCGATGGCAAGATTTTCAGCAGACATTGCATTCATTGGAGAGTATATTAGCAATATTAACAAGAACGTTCCGAAGAACTTCAGTTTCACTTTAAGATATATCCCAATGTGCTGTCAAATATATACCATCCTCAACATGAAAACCAAGGACACTACAGACTCGTTTACATCAGCCGCTCACATTGATGTTNCTTGATGTTTACCAAATTGTAATTGTCAAGAGTTTGTTTCGAATTGTTTCATGATTTCCGTGAAAGATGTCATCTGCTTAGGGACAACTTATAGAAAAGGGTTTTGAGAGATGTAGCTCGATGAAGACAATGACAAATTTCATATTTTATATAAACTTAATCTTATTAGGAAACATTTATAACGATAAAATAGTAAATAGTTTTTTATAATTCTCATGAATGTGCATTGTTGTTTCGCTGTCACTACCTCGGTACTACTTTGTCGTGACATTACATGTACTTCGATTTGACATAGATTTACATGAACGTGTTGTCAAGGAAGCAGATGACGCTTTTCCTTCTGGAACACATGGTCTATAATGTTTTTGTTATTGCAAGGGTCTCCATGTTAATTTTCGTTTTGCTGCTATTTTCCCCCTCGTTATTTTTCTTCCATAATATCTAAAATTGGTGTTCAAACCCTGGTTAAGTTCTAGATGATGCACACAAATGTTTAACACAATCTGGTTAAATTTCTAGATGTCCTAACCGGATTGTGTTTAACATCTGTGTACATAATCTAAACTCATAAGTGCAAAGACCTCTGGTAAATTGTCACTTTTTATTCGGCGTTAATCAATCAACAACTAATTTACAAAATATCTTTAGGGTACGGTGGCTTGACTGGTTGGTTAAGGGGTGTTAAACAACTAGATAGCTTCTGCCGACTTACGATTGCTGTGAAGACACACGCATCGCAATTAGTCTGATTCCCGGGAGTGTGTTGAAATATCATGACCCTCAAACTTAGGGTAAAATGTCAAATCTAGATATTGCATTTTGGTATTTGGTGGTGTACAAATGCAAATAGTGTGTTATTTGGTGGTGTGCAGTGTGAACAAAATGGGTCGATAATTAGGTGGTAAATGAAAATAAGACCATCTATGTATCGTCAAGTATTACGTATCAATAGAGAGCAATACGTTGCTCAACAGTTCTATTAGGGTCAAATCTTATACTCTTGTTAAAACCGGCCTTTGATTGACATGTTGCAGGGTAGATAGTGCAGGCGAGCGTATCCATTACCAGATAGGTGATCAGTCTCGTGGTTAAATTAAGAGATAACTTTGGAAAATATGATGAGTGTAAATGGAAACAACAAATGCTAGTTTTGATATGAGAAAGTTGAATTGGATCGTTTCACTTGCCAAACTATATATGTACAATAAGTGGCACGTGCTCATGAATACTTAATGTTGTACAGATTGTTAAAAGTACTTTGTGGGGAATTTTATAGGGAGTTAAGAGTTGAGATTTGGGGTTCGAAGTCCGGGAATGTGAGCCTCTGGAGAGTGAAGCTAGGGAAAAGCTCCACAGGAGGAGCCAGGAACAGCTCTTGGTATTTGGTGTGCATAAGAATTGTGTGTTGGATGTTGTAACTTCATATCATCTGTGTGCTTGAAGAATTGCTGTCGTTTTTCAATACTATGTAAACAAAAAGGAAATTGTAGTAGATTGCTGGATGGAGATCCTACAGAGAGGGAGAGAGGGCCTACTCAAGGCGTACGGCCTATGACCGTCGCGGCCACTATGTCAAATTAATCAATCACAACGTGTTGTTCACATGTTATGTAACAAGTTTTACATAATGCATTGTAGCATTGCGTTGGTTGCCAATCGTCATATTGTAGTGTACTCTTGTGGCGTGTGCATATCTATTTAGCACAGTGTATAATCTAGGAAGTGTTGTGTATTATGTTCCAGTCTGGTGTGCAAATCTAGAATGCGTTGTATATTATTTCATTGTGTGCTGTACAAATCTAGAATACATTGTATATCATTTCATTGTGTGCTGTACAAATCTAGATAGTGTTGTCTATCATTTCATTGCCAAGTGTACATATCAAGATACTTTTGTATATTACTTCATTGTGTGGTGAACAAATCTATAAAGAGTTGTATATTATTTCATTGTATGGTGTACACATCTATATGGAAATGTGTATTAGTCAATGGTGTGGTGTACACATCAAGATAGTTTTGTATATTATTTCATTGTGCAGTGTACAAATCTAGAAATGGTTATATATCAGTTTATTGTGTGGTGTACAAACCTTGATAGTTTTGTGTAATATTTCATTGGTTGGTTCGCAAGACTAGATAATACAATATGTTATTGTTTGATATGCACCTGTCTCTTTCAATTTGTGAGAGAAAAATAAGATTTTGATGAGAATTTTACATTAATTTCTCCTCAACAAATGAGTTTAAAGACGGAAAAAATAGATGACATTTCACAGATTCAGTCTTCATTTCATCCGGGAGGTGTTATTTTAATACGGAAAAGTAATTCATAACAAAAATCGTGTTATCTGTAATGATTAAAAAGGATCACCCGAACAGATGGAGCACAAGGTATTTTGTTTTGTATATTTGAAGATATTGAATGTAAGAATCACTAGATTAAAAACAAGTTTTAACGCAACCCAAATTTTAACGAGTCAACGATTTTACTGACGGTAGCTGGTGAGGAATTATGAAAGAAATCTTACACTGTTCAAAAAAGGAAGATGAAATTAACACTTGTAATTTTGTATTCTTTATTTCAAGCTTACAAGTTTTGAAGTACAAGCGAAATGTGAGTCCATGTGAAATTTTGATTAGTGTTATTTTGCATAACATGATTATAATTCCATAAAAAAAATGGATTAAAATATTGCACAGTATTGATATTTTAGCTGATGTGTTAGCCAGAAAGAATTTAATTTGAACTGAACAGTAAAATATCACGGCTTAGAAATTTGAAATATTGAAGAAATAACGATTTACTAATGTATTATCTTTCCAAATGAAAATAAATCAAGCAGAAAGACGAGTTTTGCCAAATCTGTGTGTCAGCTAGATACCATTATTAATTGATAATGACGATTTATATTTCGAATCTCCATTTAAAATTCGTCTTTACGGGATATAATGAAAATTCACAGACATATGTAATTAACTACTAGAACATGTGCACGCTATTTACGATATTAATTTGCCATTTGTTTCCTAAAATGACATTCCATATAAAAATAAATGAAAATAATGAAATGGTTTTAGAGACGCATGTTTTTGTTTATGTCTGTTGATCCTTCAAGATTTAATGTACAGATGATATACGTCCCTCGATTGTAATTGCGATGGTCAGAGATATCAAAGCATTACAGGACGTGATATGATATCAAAGTCAATGCGTAGTTTGGCTATTTGATGATGTTTTTACCAGTAAAGCATGCGGTGATTACAACGCGTGTGAATAAAATACACATAAATATCTAATTTCATCTTACTTTTAAAGTAGAGAATTTTCTAGATTATTCAATCTCGGGGTTATCATCATTCGTCAAACTATGCAGAAATATTGATAACTACAGATTTCCTAAAAGAAAGTGTAGCTACTCTGGATTTCATTTCCTAATTATGTAATGATTTATAATAACTTTCCCATTTGTTTTGTTGTCTGGATTTTGTTGCTGTCAAGTTTTACTGACTTAACTGGCTGAATATCCTATTTTGTTTTTTGTTGTTTTGATGCTATTTTATGTTGTACATTTTTAATGGTTTGTTGATGCTGTAGTATATCTTGTCCTCGTGTGTTGACGCTGTGGCATATCTTGTCTTTGTGTCTGGACACTGTGGTATATCGTGTCCTCGTGTGTTGACGCTGTAGTATATCTCGTCTTTGTGTGTTGACGCTGTGGTATATCTTGTCTTCGTGTGTTGACGTTGTGGTATATCTTGTCCTTGTGTGTTGACACTGTGGTATATCTTGTCCTCGTGTGTAGACGCTGTGGTATATCTTGTCATCGTGTGTTGACTGTGATATATTGTGTTGTGTGTTGACGCTGTAGTTTATCTTGTCTTTGTGTGTTGACGTTGTGGTATATCTTGTGTGTTTGTGTGTTGACACTGTTGTATATCTTGTCTTTGTGTGTTGACGCTGTGGTATATCTTGTCTTCGTGTGGTGACGCTGTTGTATATCTTGTCATCGTGTGTTGACTTTGTGATATATTGTGCTGTGTGTTGACGCTGTAGTATATCTTGTCTTTGTGTGTTGACGTTGTGGTATATCTTGTCNCGCTGTGGTATATCTTGTCCTTGTGTGTTGACACTTTGGTATATCTTGTCCTCGTGTGTAGACGCTGTGGTATATCTTGTCATCGTGTGTTGACTGTGATATATTGTGTTGTGTGTTGACGCTGTAGTTTATCTTGTCTTTGTGTGTTGACGTTGTGGTATATCTTGTGTCTTTGTGTGTTGACACTGTTGTATATCTTGTCTTTGTGTGTTGACGCTGTGGTATATCTTGTCTTCGTGTGTTGACGCTGTTGTATATCTTGTCATCGTGTGTTGACTTTGTGATATATTGTGCTGTGTGTTGACGCTGTAGTATATCTTGTCTTTGTGTGTTGACGTTGTGGTATATCTTGTCCTTGTGTGTTGACGTTGTGGTACATGTCGTCCTAGTGTGTTGACGTCGTGGTATATTGTCCTTGAATGTTGTCATTGTGTTATTTATTGTCCTCGAGTGTTGTCATTGTGGTATATAATGTCCTTGTGTGTTGACGCTGTGGTAAATCTTGTCGTTGTGTGTTGACGCTGTTGTATATCTTGTCCTTGTATCGACGCTGTGGTATATCGTGTGCTTTTTTTATTTGATTGAGATGATTCGGATACAAGTACAAAAGTACTTATAAACGGTTCTTCTCCTTAGTGTATATCCATATATGTTGATGCTGTGGTATATTTTGTCCTTGTTTGTTAACGTTTTGGCATATTTTGTCTATGTGCTGTTGTCGTTGTGCTATATGTCTTTCCTTTTTTGGTGACGCTTTTGCAATTCTGGTCCTTTTTTTAGTCTTGATACTGTTGTCTATTTTGTCTTTGTGAACAACTTCGTGGCAGTTTTTGTTTTTTGTTTGTAAAACTTTCTCCTATATGTGTTGACGCTGTTGTGTTGTTTGTCAGTGTTTTGGCACGGTGGCATATTATTTTCTTGTTGTGTTGACGCTAGGGAACTTTTTTCTTTGTGTGTTTATAACACTATTTGATATTTTTTTTCTGTTTCATTTTACAAAGAAGGATTGACATGTTGCGATGTCAGAGAGTGATGACCATGATAAGATATAGTATTATTGTAGACATGTATGAAACACAAACATTGACAATTGCAGATACCTTCTAGTTCTATCGAAATTGTATATTGAATATTTAACATGTTTAGACATACTCTACGTCAATTACATACATGTATCATATACTGTTTGTTTGTCGTCTTCAGCATGCTAAATGTAACACAAACACACCTGTGATTGTACTTTAAAATTTGATGATAAATACAGTATACCAAAAATGAACTACACTGCACCGTACAGCTGGCTCGTCCTTCTAGGACTCATTTGTGATGCTAGGGACCGAAACTTTGTAAATCCAAAATATCTAAACTACCGTTGAAATTGAGAGGCTGGTACGTCAAACCCCTTGCTTATGAATTGAAAGAAGAGTTAGCTTTATTTATTACCTTGTCCATGGACCCCGAAACGATGCATAATCATTCTGCCTGAGATAATGATATTAGTTAAAACGGTAAATTTGTTTTTCCGTTCGGTGATTAGACAATTGCTGTACCATACAGAAACAAAAGTTAGAAACTGGAAAAAACAACAAAAAATATTATAAAAATGTTTAAACAGTCATCCCTTTATGAGAACAATAATAATGATAATAGATAATAATAAACTTTATTTATTGAGGGTAAAATACATGTTTAGCCAAAGGCTAATCTTTCACATGGTCCTCTTGTAAAAATATATATATTTCAAAATCAACCGACAATTAAACCAAATGTATGCATGCATTGACATACAGGAAATTACACTATCTTTCTTATTTTTGATTTTCTAGAAACCGTTCTTGGCATATAACAGTGTTTTGATAGCATGGTTACCAGAAGATTGTTTCGTAATGTATTTCCACGCAATTTAACACTAGAACATATCTAGTCGATTTTAGCAAGTGCTCGATAAATCCGCTAACATGATTGTCCTGAAATATCAATACATTTTCTTATCTCCAACGAAACAGATAAACAGAGTTTAACGAATCCCTCTTATAAATTATGCAGGAGAGTTCATGTGTACGGGCGTGTGACTCTACTTTTTATACGACGCCCAATTTGTAGCCAATTTCTCTATAACATTCTTCCGGTGTGTCTTGTTCAGATGCTGATAAATGCAGGATTATTTTACCCGTGGTTTGAGAAAAGGTTAAGAAACGCATACATCCGCAGAATCGTGTCGAAAACACACCAATTTAAATGAAACATTTGCGTTATCTGATGACAGTTCCCACATGAGCATTAATCATAGAACCGCTTTATCGTAAGAAATAATACTCCAAAAACAAAACAAAACCACTTTTAAAAAGATCAATAAAATGCAAAAGTACCAATTAATCGTGGAATTTGTTAATCGCCTATGTAATTTTCCTGTTATCGAAAATTGAAATGTAGGTTTTTGCACATGTCGAGCAAGGTAATGGTACAGAAAAAATCAAAATGATCCGTAGGGATACATGCAGTTGATAATGGAAGTAGGGACATTTAACATGAATCAATTGTAATACGTTCGTTGACAATTAGCGCTTGAATGCTTTTAGTGGTTGGCTTTGGCGCCAGGAATCTCGTAGAACAGAGCGGCAAAACTAATTGAACCGTATTGAAACAGAGAAAATAATTAGATAAGTACACTGCTTTTAATATTTTTTCATTGTCACATGATCCAAACATTTAGAATCACCGAAGATTATCTGAGGATAACGGGTCGCTGAGGTGAAAATTTACAATTTAGAAAAATATTCCTATTGTCTTTATTTAATGATATGAAACTCATTATAATTTTACACCCTCCTCCCAATCACCCTATAGATAAATAAATTGATAAATAGATAAATAAAGGAAAGGGAAAATTAAGAAAGAAAAATAAAACAATTCAACAGCTCAATATATATACCCTTCAATAGGTTTGAAACCATTTAGGCGATGTCTATCCACATACGACAATGCAATGCCGTAATTCTCATTTTCACGCGTAATCGTGCCGAAGAATACTAGAAATATGTCAAAATGACATGAAAGTCACCCCATCTCCTGTATGATTATTTCAGTATAATAAATCATTGACCAAGCTACAACTGACATATTTCCACCTGTCAATCAAAATGGTCTAACAATGACCAGGTATGCATACACGCTGTTTAGGTAACCATGCCAACCTACTAGGATATAATAAGAAAGCATGTGGTTGATTTACTTGAAGAAAATGTTCCATGTTTTATGACCATAAAACACAAACACTGCAAATAATTTCATTTTTTTTTAATTTCTGTGACATTCCCTGGCCTTCTTCATCCCAATTTCAAGGCCTTCCACATTCAAACATGCCAAAGTGCCAGGATAAGATAGTTCATCTGTTAAAATGAAAAAAAAATGATATAAGAGAACTGAACATGCATATTGGAGCAAATCATTTTCACCAAAACTAAAGGCTGATAATTAAGGAATTTCCAATCCCTATCACTAGTTTGTACTGGTATTGTTTTCGTGGTTATTTAACTCCATATTATCAGTTGATACTTCTCAGTAAAAATTATTTGTTTGTAAAACTGTCAATATCGTCTAGTCATTGGTTTCCGCCCGTTATATATTTCCGCGCAGCCATTTTATCAAGCTTTATCTCGTTACTATGTGACCTGCTGGACACAACACAAAGATATTTTAGACGTTTGGCCATCGTCTGTAAACTGACACAAAAATTACCGGAACTTCGTCCGGAAAACATAAGAATTAATCACCGATTAAAAAACATGCATAAATATGCAGTTTTGCTTAATACACTTTTTATCTTGCTCAAAATGAATACAATGTCAATACCATGTTTTGCCGGTACCTCGAGGTCACCACTGCCACCACACCGCAGAAACGATAACATTAAACGGTGTCGAGCGCTTTTATTATAAATTCTGAATATGGCAATGTTCTACTTACCTTACATGACCCTGCACTCTTCCGGTTTTCCATTTCAAGTTCTGCCGTAACGTGTTATGTTGTAAAGTGTCCTAAAGTTGTAAACGTTGTCAGGCGGGATATGAATGTTGATGAAATATTTGTTTGAATGATGGCGCATTTATTTATAACATATCACCATTTGAAATTATAATGTGACGGCTGAAAATGGTATGTAAATTAAAAAAATAAAACAATTTCCATAAATGTCGTAAACTTTTTACTTTGGACGAACTTGATTCAGGCGTGCCGTTTACCGCCGGGAAGGCGGCACCTTCCTACTGATTACGAATGTCCCTTAAATCCCGCATGTTCGGCACCTGCCGTTCGATTAGAAGTTTCGCCGGACTGCAGAGAAATGCAAAGCGATACAAAATGTTGTTTGTGTCCGCCAAATTGCGCGTATGCTTTAATGTAGTGTGCCGGCGGCAAACACAAACCCGGCATGTCAAATCAAGTTTGCCCTTTTGCTAGGTGACGTTTTCTTTTGTCATTGCGTGAATAGATGATAAAGAAAAAGAGACGTTATTGAGCTTTTCTACCTGAACTTTTTATTCCAAAATTTAATTTGGTTTAAAAAGAAATTTTACCAATATAGTCATTGGTCAGACATAAACATCTCAATCAATCAATAGCAATATATAATATAACAGTCTACCCCTTCGGGAACCTCAAAGGTGACTGATTCATATTCGGAACATCTTTAGTTTGAAATTCGGAACGCCTTTTGGTTGTATGTTAGATCTATTCCTAAAATCGATATCGGAGTTATCCAAAAGCTTGTAATTAGCGACAGAAGCAAACACACGAAAGCTGAAACAGTGGAGGTCAAAATCTGGGACTGAAACCAAAATTAATAGTCCCCGCTGGGGTTCCCCCAGGGGTGACTAAAAATCTTTTGTACTTTTGTAATGATATGAATGAATTAATAGGAACCTTTACCCTTCTACTCTATTTTCTGTAACTGTTTGGAATACTTAAAACACAGATTCTCATTACGTTAATCTTTTTTCACACTTAACCATATTGTGCAGTAAAGGTTTACTTTTTTGGCTTTTTGCATGATAATTTCAAACTATCTTTGCTGTCCAAAGTAAAAGTAGAAGGTTTAATTGGCTATGATCTACAAACATTTTATCAAAATTGCAGCATGTTAGTCGTAACACCAAAATTCCATTGGAGTAATGTCAGGAACAATTCACATCGACTTCAATCTTGCTAATCTCATACAAGTTCCTTTATAAAATAGAGTTACGTGAATAATTAAGAAATTGTTTAATCTACCCTTTAGCTCATACAGAGATATACTGTTAACATACATATTTTAGTGGTAGTCGTATTTTAGCGCTTCCTGTGCTGAAAATATTGCGCTAAATTATGAATGCGATAATTGAAGTTTTGTATATTGTTGTCTTTTGTATATGTTCTAGATTGATTCATAAATGCACTCATTTATCAAAATTTGATAAAGTATTAACATTTAATTAAATTTGGGTGCGCTGAAATAGTTACTTTTGTAAAGATTCGATTGACGGTTTTTGGAATGAACTTTATATTTTTTTTCTTTCTCCAGGTCACTTTGGTATGACAATCACCAATATCAGTATAACAAGCATATCTCTCTCTTGGGATGACTTCAAGCCGCCTGGCTACAGGTTTGAGTACAGCATTCTGTACTCCACCGTGTTCTCCAACGACACGTCACTATGGACTCGCGAAGAGGTGAGTACCGAATTATCTCACGAACACTGGCGCCAAACGAGAATCATATTGAGTTGGTGCTACAAACCTACACACAGATGATCCAATTAGCTGGAAGGAAAATTAATTACTAGCTGACGGTGAAACATAATAAGACACGAGGCCGAGCAAATATCAGAGGCTCTTGAGTCATGCGTCATACTTAAACGCCCTGAAACGTTCGTTATTTGTACGCTTGTTTCTAAAAAGATTTATCGTTTGTGGTTCATGGAATTGTTTCGTTAGCCATCAATATCAACTAAAAATCGTCTTTTGTAGCACGGGGACATGTCATTCGCCACTGTGTACGGACTGCAGCCAAACACGCTGTATTTCATGAGAGTTGTTACCTGGCAACAGCTGGACGTCATCGCAAACCTGACAGAGACAGTCGTTACCAGCACGACAGGTGCGTCTTGTCTCGTAACTATACAAGTGCAATGTAATCATTACCTGAAATACGACAGAAGGTCATTTGTCGTGTATCACCAGTGACAGAATGGGGCGTAATCCCATAGATCTCCAGGAACCGCATACAGTAATAGATACATATGTATTGTATAGCGTACTTCACTTATTAGTTTGGCATCTACTACCAGAAGACAAAACGGATACTTGTTTTGGTATATGAGAGACGTTTGTATAGTTGTTTGGTCTTCCCAAATCTTGTTTCTCTTTTAAAGTCCAGAATATCTGTCTGCGATTGCTAGTGTGATATCGATCAATTCAAGCCATTCAGTTTCAAATAAGTTCATAGAAAACGTTTTACTCCAATTTTAAAACAGATATATCTTATACCAAATTGATATCAAATTGTTTTGGCCAAGTATCGCACAACGGGTAAAATTCAAACACAGTCGTATACGATAATAATTTGGATGTATTGTGTTTTTAATAGGCAGTCACTATTATCAGTTTTATGCGTTTGTAGAATAATGGCTCTCCATTGTGTCTTTCTTTCTATCCTCTAGATAATCTCACATTTCAACGGTCATAAATATTTCAAGCCGGAAAATTGGGATAGCAATTTCTTATTGAGTATTATTTTACATAATAACAACATTACTGACACAGCTGAGATGCAGAATTGACTGGGAAGAAACGTATAAATCCATGTTCTTTTGATGGTTCCTTTAAAACAGTGACAGCACTAATCATCTTACAGAGAACCTTTTGTCATAAGTAGATGAGGAAACTATGTTTGTTTTAAAGTAGACCATAAAAAGGATACAATAAATTCTCGCCGCAGACTAAATGGTGCGGGTTGTAAATTAACAATGAATCGATGGAAAGATAACACAACCCACTGCCTTTCTAGATACGAGTTCAGAAATGTGACCCTCTGTTTAACTAGGAATGTATACATTGTAGATAATATTTGAGATAATATACAACCAAATTTAAATAGCGCCTTAAAGCATTTACAGAATTATTCTAATCCACTTTACAATGCATTTTTCTAATTGATCATCAATTACACATGTCTCGCAAGGCATTACAATGTACACAAAAGATCTAGAATTCAAATGCACATCATTGGTTTCCATCCGATCGTAGAAGGAATACCATTTGCAAGACTGCACAGGAAACAGAGTTAATTTTCGCAAAATATATTTTCTTTGACATGATCTCATTTTCCTCCGACATCACAAGCAAATTCTATCTTTGAAAGTTTTTTCCCAGTCATAGAGCAACTTTTTGCATATCCATTGTAGTGGTTGCATTTTTACAACCCCTACAACATGTAAATGTACTCTGAACACCACAGTTTAGTTTTAAATATAGTCGTAACAGATAAGCATGTCCTTGTGGTCTCAACCCTCTGCAGGTGGCTAATATTTATGCCAGAGATTCCCTGTCAGAACACGTGTACTGTTCTTTCTGTAGTTATACTTTTGCTGAAGGCCATCTGCAGACATCCAGTTAGTGTGCTGGAGATACTAAAAGACAGTACCGTTGTGTAAAAGAGATATAACAGGTGAATCACTAACATTTCATAAATCAATTCTTGATATGATAGTAATTGAATTTTACAAGAAATAAACCTATTTTTCCATGTTTGAACAAATTTATTATACCCTAAGGTGCATTACGGATTTGACTACCTCAATGTTTTTTTTAATGTAGCGACTATAATTATGCAAGCAGGCGATAAAACTCTAAACGCTTGACACAACTTTATCTAAAATCATCTTAGGAGAGCAGATTTGATACTTGGCGATAGTAGTTTACCACCTCCTCTTTGTCTATTTAAAGCTTCTTAAACAGCGAATTAACATTAGCCTTTTGGGACAATAAGACATTTAACTAAGGCAATGATTTGTATACAATGAGAGATACATAGTTAGGAAACATCTATTTATAAAAATAGCGGGTCGATAGAAAGGGCAGAACACGTGAACATTTGTAATGCACTATGCTGAAACTTTGTCCATGTTTGACTCATCAATGGTTCTGACGGTAAATAACAATAAGTTAAGATAATGGTGCAATTTTCCAACAAGCATTAAACCAGCATCAAAACATTGTTCATGGAGATTCTTTATAAAAAAACAAAAAAACATTGGAATCCATTACAAACGAGACAGATCATTGTCTTTAAAATAATTCTTAAATACAAGAAAATGTATATAATACAACAGTAATCCTTTATTTACATAGTTATTTATTCAATATCTTTTGATGTTTTCATGTGTAACAATAATGCAAAGTACAGGTATATTTGTATATTTTACCCTGCAGTTCTGCCGTACTGTTATTACAATAGTATGAAGCTCCGAGTGGGACAGGAGTTCCAGATAGACTGCGAGGACGTGTGTGTCTGTATGACGGACGGGGAACTGGAGTGCCGCCCTGTGTGTAACGATACCTCTCTCCTCCTCCCCACCGCCCCTAACCTCGTCTGCCGCGAGGAAATGAAGGGATGTTGTCCGACCACTGTCTGTGACGAGAAAAGTCTTCTAACTAAGCCAGGTATTGGGAGTATTTCGCTACAGGATACACTGCATCACATGAAACTGTCATTGTGCTTTAATTTAAAACATGTTATTAATGATCAACCTTGTTTTAGGTAGCATATAATTACTGATTGCATAATTGAGTATCATATTGGACATTCATTTGCAAAATGATTTCAATAACATGTCTTAACACTTTCTTCAAGTTGGTAAGTATGGATTATAAAATATTTTTACCGTCACCTTCATCAGACAAATGATCAGTGAAGCGTATGAACAATAGTTGTTGTATCTGTACCGAACTGACACGATTCAGCTACGCACTATTTCAATAACAGTTTGACAAAAAAGTGTATGCAGCGAAAATGGTTTAATTAACATTAATCTAAAAAAAAAGAACATAGCAAGGAAAACACAAAAGAAAATTCCGAGGAATCGACAAAAACATAATTCGACTTCAAAAACGTTAAAAGAAGGGCAATAATGAACAAAACAGATTTACATGGAAACCTTTGGCATGGTCCAACAAGAAAGAGACCAGAAGTTTCGGGAATGTAAGCGTCCACAAAACGTATCACGAAATTACATATCAACTATAAACATTGAAATCAGTGAGAGCCCACAAATGATTCACCTCTTTAGATATACTTGTATCTAAAACACTTGAAATATATTCGTTTTCTCATAGACTTCGGTTTATTTCAATTCAGTTTATATAAAACTCTTTAAAGAGCCTGAGAAATAAAATATCAAAGATTGCTGTCGAGGGCTATTATATCATTCTAACAAAAGCACTGAATGACATGGCAATGAAAACAGAGAATTAACCTTTACAAGAATAGTCGGTGTCTGTCTTTAGGGAGAGATACGCCAGTCAGGTTTGATCTCCGTGGAGATGCATTTCAGGCATATTGATTGCATTATTTCTGTGAAATCTCAAGAGATGAAATGGAACAAGTGTCGTTAAACGAATACAGAGCACGTTGATTTCACAAATTTCATTCTTCATGCATACATTCAAATCTTTCATTGGTATTGTTTTTTTCCTATCTTATTTCCGACAACATTCATCTATAATGAGAAATTTTGGTTAGGTTTGGTTTGGTTTGGTTTATTAGTTTTTAACGTCCTATCAACAGCTTTGGTCATTTAAGGACGGCCTCCCTTGTGTGAAAGATGCATGCGTGTAGTGTATGCATGTGCTTTAGGAGGCTGCAATATGTTCGTGTTTGTCTCCTTGTGATAGCGCGGAACTGATGCCAACTTTATAGTGCTACCTCATTGAAACATACTGCCGAAGACACCCAGCAGGATACCCAACCCGGTCACAGTATACTGACGACGGGCGCACCAGTCGTCCTACTCCTAGTAGAAACTACCATTTACAGACTCTGGTATGTCTCGGCTAAGGGACAGAACACAAAGCCTTCCTTACAGGAGCGAACGCTCAACTAAAGGCCAAAAGTGAGGCATTGTCAAGGGAGACATTAGAAAGAAGAAAATTGTTTAGAAAGAAGTGAAAAGATAAGATCCCAAATTTTGTCGCCTCTTACGATCATGCAATTGGGGCAGCAGGTACAATTCTTACGCCCTACCTGCAGGGACAGAAATAACCAACCTTGTTATCATCATCATTAAATAAACAAAAACAAACATCTCCGTTTTAGTGTATACCATTGACACCCTTTCGAATTCCATTCATTGTACTCTTTAATACAAAAGAATCACTCCATCATGGTGCAGAAATAAAGTTTCAGATTCATGAAGTTACTTTTCTAACCGAATTCAATAGTGATTCACTGCAATTTCATATTTTTTTCTCCCTTTTCCTCATCATAAATGAAAAAAACGGGTTAATTAAAATAAGCACTGTTAAGAAAATTATCGAATATAAAATTAAGAAACAATCAAACCAACGACAACAAACGTGAGCCTTTCTGACTTTTACCTAAAGTATACATGCACATGTAGGTGTTGCTTTTGGTATTATTTTTCATTTTTTTTTCAAATTACCTGCACTTTTTTCTAGGCTTTTCTATTAATTGCCGGTCATTTATATTGAAAAAGAAAGCCAGAGCTGATTTTTTTTACTGGTCACACAAAACTTGATAAAATAAGATTTCCCCGTTTCGTTTTGTGTTTTTTTCATCTCTGACTAAAGTGTATTATTTTTTCATTCTAACAGTTGATTATATACTCTTATAAGGATTAATAAAAGAAGAGCACATGTGAGGTAGTTTACTGTATTATTTGTAAAGTGTACCAGGGCAATGCTATTTCTATGCTTGGACGCTGGACGATGCTACTCCACATAAGGTCCATTAACCGTTGCCTTCACGTGTAGAGTAAATACATAAATGTTCCGTTTTGTAGCAAGAAACATGCAATCTGTTTTATTATGAACATTTTTGTTTCGGACTTGACACTTAGCACTTTAATTTTATTTCATAAGAAGTAAGTTTGCAATTTCAAAACCTTTTAACTTTTCGTATTTCAAAAGGTGAATTAATCTCGAAAATAAAAAAAAATAAAAAATAATTATTAAATGAAATCCATTGTGCAACAAACGTTTAAAGAAATTCGAATGTTATCTTACAAATGCAATATGTACAATACAGTGGAAACCGCTATCCTCCGACCCGCTGAGTACCAGACGTGTTCGCAGTATAGTGACCGGGGTATCAGGACATGGCACACAGACTGTCTGAGTTACTGTAACTGTACCGGAAGTGATGTCGTTTGTTACCCACTCTGTACGACCAGTCCTGAGCCTGTGTTGTCAGGAGCGGATTGCCGCCTGGTCAATCAACCTTATCTCTGCTGTCATCAATGGATATGCCAGCCATGTAGGTATACTTAACAAGGCATTAGCTACACCTTGGCTGATTCTTCTTCCTTTTTTTAGAAACTGCCGACGTATTTTTAATTATAAACAAAAAGCAATGTCAAGAATATGATAACTGTGCCCTAATAAGTTTTGGTTTGATTTTGTTTAACGTATTTTTAACAGCTAAGGTAATTTAAGGACGTGCCTCCATGTGTGATGCTAAAGCGTACATGTATGTTGGTGTTTTTGCCTCCTTGTTATAGCGCGGATCAGATGCCGACTTTATAGTGCTTTCTCACTAATTGGTTTGGTTTGGTTTAAATTTGTTTAACTCTTTACAGCTAATGTCATTTTAGAACGGGGCTATCTCACTGAAAAACCATGCACAACATTCCGCCCGCTCACATTATACTGAAAACGGGTGAACCAGTTGTTGCCATTTCCCTAAATGCAGGGAATAACAACCACCATTGTTAAGGACTTTGGTATGTCCCGGCCATGGGACACCACCCATTGCCTTTCCTCACCTGGGCGAATGTCCAACATTAAAGCCAAAAGTGAGGTATAGCCAAGCAAGGCACTAGAACGTAAAAGGTAGTTAGAAGTAGAAAGCAACACAAATACCCTAAATATTACAATGGGTGCAGCAAATGTGTCCCAACGTAGAGGGCACAAAAGCGAATTCCCAATTTTAAAGGGGGTCCCATATTAGTAGCCCCCTTTGATACACGCAGTGGGTCACAGCAGGTGTATTCTTCGATCCCCGATCTGCAGGGGTGTTGTGTCCTAATTATTGTATCGAAGTATTTTCTTGGCAAGTGTAAATCACGGTTTTCCATTTGACGTCGTAAAATATTATAAATATTTGAGTAGCAACTGAACTTATAAGTATGTTTTGTAATGTTCATTTTCATGGACTTGTTGCTTTACGAATATAGCATTTTAATTGAATTAAGTAGGTAGAGCATTATTGGTGTTGAAGATTTCATATACAAAATGTAGATAACTTTTTAATTCAGTGTATATAGTTGTATTCATTTCGATTTAAAGAATATTAATTGAATGTCCCATTCAATACTTGTTTGTTCAAAAATCTTTCGTATTCAGTCAACGTCCACACAGTGACGCTAAACGTGACGCTTCAGTTAGAAGGTCACTGTGAAGAATCTGATCAGGTCCTTTTATCCTTGCTCTCTGAGGCTGGGGCATCATTAATGTACTTCTACAGTCTGAGAGAGTGCTTTGTCCCCGAAGCTGACGGGGTATCTTGTACTATAGACAGAACCTATATTCAGTGTCGACCTGAACAAAGTCTGGATAAGATCCACCTCATGTTGTCTGCGTCACTCCGTGTACGGTAAGTAACTAGCACTGCCAAGTCCTATCACATATCCCATACCAAAAGTTAAATTCGTAATTATTGTGTTTGATAAGAGAAACACTAATTTAAACATTATAACTGCATGTAGGGCTCATTGCATATAACAAAAAAACGACCAAGACCTAGAGCATGGATCATTTAATTAAAGTATGCTCTCAACTTGTGGGAGGAATTAATTAAAATATCAATGCTTGTTTTTCTTTCCCTTTAAAAGTATGCATTGGCGATAAACATGATGATTTATTAAATAAATCACGGTTTCAACAAACCTAACGTTCGTTCGCACTGGTTGAATATTTGAGTTCCTAAAGGTTCTTTTTAAGGAGCACACCTCTTTCTAGTGTTTATTTTATTCTGTAAATGTCAAAAACAGTGGCACTTTTCTTTAGATATCTGATTTTTCGGCATACTTGCCACAACAAATTGCAGAACTATCGTTCGGACTCTTTTATTATTTGAAAAAGTTCTTCAAGGTTCCATGTTATGAGCTCTCCTCTTTCTAGTAATTATTTTAGATGGGCATAAGTTTAGCTTATTCAACTTAGGAGAAGTTATACAAAGTAGAGAACGTCAAACATGAAAAAGTATTGTATATTTAAAATTGATGATTTTACAACTCATCTGTGATACTAAAGTCAAATGAGTGCAAATTAATGTCTAAAATGGTCCGAAACGAATGCAGGAATACATCAAAACGTGTAACGTGCCTGTAATTTTTTTTTAACAAAATTTGTATCTGACAAAATGAAATAGAACTTAGTCACTATTTCACGTTGTGTACCTAGTGTTAAACAAACATTTATCATTTAAACGAAAGAATAAATACACGACTAGCACATTACAACTAATTCAGAAGGAATATACTTTTAACCGCGTCAATGACGATGTATATATATTTCCGCGTTTACTCGTGGGAACTTATTATCGCTTATCAAAATGTTTCGCGAGAACTCATTGAGATGTTAAATAATCAAGGAAAATTCAGCGACGTGACCTGAATTCAACCTGTGTTGTGAAAATATAGGAAGCAGATGTATCACTTTTTGTTGTTTTCTAATAACATTATCCAACCTGCACGAGTCGTGAATGACGCACGTTATGGCAGTATCACGCTTTTGAAACCCGCATAAACTTGTAAAAAACATTAATAAATCAGAAATAATGTCAACATGCAAGGATATTAAATCTAAAAATAAAATTCAACACTATAAGGTATCTACAGGGACTGGGGAAACATCAAGACAAAGGAAATGGCAGTACTACATGTACAAACACAACAGACCCAACAAAATCTGGGGGAGACAGCAGGTGCTCCGGATTGCTAGTCTTAAGCTGACGCCGGTATTGAAAAGTACGTTAGCATTCATGATATTTACATGATATCAGCTCTATAACCAATGGTATTGGCTCCAAAATCTTTATCCATGTTACGTTCTATTTTGCAGAATCACCAATCATAACATTACGTTAGATGACCTTGTGGCCATGTTGTACAACAGTACTGGAACTATGACGTCAGCTGCCCTGTATGACGGAAACATGACATTCCCTGTGGCGGCTGTCCACATAACACAACCCATTTATACATGTTGTAAAGGATTTTCCTGGAATGGTTTCAAATGTGGTAAATAACTATATTGATTCTTTGAAAATTGAAATATCAAATATCTCATTCTATTAAGCTTTAGGTTTTTTTTGTTAGTTTTCTTCGTTTTTACTTTCTTATATTGATAAAATATTAAGATGCAACCAAAAATGTGTAGACAGTCGACATTGAACATCAAAAAATATTAAGTTGAAAAACGTTTGATAAAGTAAGTTTATTTCCTGTTATATTGAGATCGTCAAAAATGTCAAAATCATTATTTAATTGCCTCCAATTGGCATTTACAGTAATTTGGTTTATGCCTGATGAAACTGGAATAACTTCATTACTTGATCGAATACCATGCTGTTTGTCCGGTTTAACCATTTCAGTGAACCTGAGCGAATCTTCCAGTCGTCTGTTCCAAATCTACGAGGTCCTGGAGCGTTCTGTGGTCCTTAACTTGTCCTTGTCTCTATATGATGAAGATATCACCAGCATTGTCGTCTGCTGGAAACAGTTAGACAAGGAGACACAAGTCACGCAGATTCCAGTCAATAAATCAAGAACAAAAGTTTACATCACTGACCTTGACCCTTCAACCATGTACACAGCTTGGCTGGATGTCCTCGTACAAAACGTCACTTGGGTTCATTTCCAAGAAATCCACTTCTTAACCACAACAGGTAATTCATATTCTTAACTTTGTTTAAACAAATTTAATATTTTTGAGAAATGCCTCAGGAATGGTTATTACAGTACACCATGTAAGATGTCCTCATTTCATTGTTCAATTGGCCGTTCACGTACCAGGTTTAAACTTACCATTGACTTACCGGATTTTTGACAACTCGGTGCATTCAATTACAGTTTTCATGCATTCATGTTTATCTTAATAGTCTGTTCTCGTGAAAAGTCTAACAAAATATACTTTTTTGATCTAGACTTTATTTTAGAAAAGAGAATACGAGAAAAAAAAATGCAAAGAAAACTTAAGTCCGTGCGCTCGTTGGCCAAACATTACAAATTTACATGCTAGGTATTTTTTTGATAAATAAATCGTTTTGACATCTTCCAATTGTGTCGTCAAAAATATATAAATGTTTGCATAACTGACCAAAATTGTAATTTTCTTCTACATTACGAAAGAGAAAATTCTTCATATTATGTTTTGATAACAGAAAAACAGATTTAACGATTGATATAAAAAAGGTTCTGATGAATACGCTGTCTTAGTATTTACTGGAGTGAACGAAAATGCGTTTGTGCTTACATCAGCGTAGTACACAATGACCAAAAGTGCACGCTGTAAGTTGAAGACTGAATAATACAGCAATACGCATCGGCAATTTATTATATATTCCTTTGGATGTTACTTTGTCAACAGTGCAAAACCAATTGTCTCTCCCAATTGATAAATGTATGGGTATGATGTATTTCATTACACATCTTTGATGAAATATTTTCATGATATTATTGCTGAAAAAAACAATAAAAAAAACAATAGTGAATAACGATCTTTAAAAAGTATAAAGGATGCAACACAAAAAAATCGCTTGCTTTGGGAAATTGATTCAGACGGCCATAATCATCTTAAACGTTACCCATTACGTTAATAGCTCCCCTCGGCTATTAAATAACAATATCTACAAACGATAAGCGACACACAGCTACAAGTATGTATCTCCAACTGTAGGAAAACCGGTTTATCACATTATACAGAGGTAAGAATGAAAAGTATCTCAGTCAGTGATGTGATTTGACCCATTCGTTATGCAATGGCCACAGTTTACTCCAATTACACTGCGGAAATGTTCGCTTCATTAGAATGTAGGTCCTGTTAAGAGTGGGTTTTTTCTCCTACATGTTGACGTTTTTGTCTGATAGTCTTGTCTTTGGTGTATCTCGTTCGGGCAGGGTTTGCTCGGTTAGAAATAACATTATTGGTCTGCTGTCTCGCCTGCATTCGCGGCTATTCAATATAACCATTGTATTGGTACGGTATACGGGTCAGAGATAAAGTTAGGAACAAAAGATCAATTGATGTGTTCAGTGTCAGTTCTATCAGTATGGTGTACGGGTCTGAGGTACATTTGTGAAAACAGAAAAATCGAGGTATCAAATGATATGTGTGACAGAACAGCAATTCTACATTTGCTATCAAAAGATTTACAATGTACGTGCACGATCTTGACATCTGTGAAAAGGCACATAATTCACGTGCAATTGTGTCCACCTTGTGCAATTTTTCATAACAGATAAAAGTCTGGATAGAACAAATTTACTGATAAAAAAGGTTCTTTTTCAATAAACAAAAAACAATGATACCGAAAACATGTATTCCAGGTCATAAACACCACGTGGCCAGTATACCCTTTGTTCATAAATTCCATACATACATGTAGCCCATTGCATTTTTATCTATATTTGCCCCTTTCAATAGATTGCATTTACCTTTTATGCGTGATGTGATATTTTGGAGACTACGAGCAAATTTTATATGTCGCCATTATTAATTCTTTAGGAAATAAAATATGTCCTCGTGCAATATGAAGGTTACGATTTTAAACTACGCTCATAAGTGTGACTTGTTGTTTCATTTTCACTTCCCGAATTTTCAATTTGAGAATGTGACAATTTCCTAGATTTAACTTTGATTTACATGAAGTGTATCGTCAATGAAGCAGTAGACGTTTACTCTTCTGGAAAATCTGGTCTTTTTTTCCTTATTTCTTTTTCAAAAGCCCTCAAGTCGATCTTTCCTTTTTTGGTATTTTAAGTTCGAATTATTGCTATACTATGTACGATATCGAGTAAGATGATATAGTAAACAATTAGGAGGCATGGTAGTCTAGTGGTAGGACGCCGGGCTCGTGACTGAAGGCTTGTGGGTTCGAGTCACGGCACGGCATTGTGTTGTATCTTTGAGCACGATATTTTACTCAGCTTGTTCCAGTCTACTCAGCTGTAAATAAGTACGTGGTTGGGCAGTGCTAGAATTGTTGAATGCTAGCTGTTTGCGCCGAAATGGCAGCACCGGCTGTATGCATCCCAAGGAGTTGAGAAAGATATTGGCTGGTTGCAAAGGCCATATAACCACGGATAATAATTTGTGAACCGCTTTGAGACGACCTACGAACTGCGTTGTGATAAAGCAGTATATAAGAACCTCGAATTATTATAATTATTATTATAAATACGAAATCAACAACACACCAAATCTTTCCAGTAAGTCAAAGCTTAGAAAAAAGAGAAAAAAAGCGCAACCAAGCCAGTGCCAAAATTTGATCAGAAATACCATCGCCTCCCGTAAAAAAAAAACTCACTATGATACAAGTACCATCACGTTTATTCCAAAACACACATATATGCATTCACCTTACCACACACAGTATGGGTGAGATGGGCCATTCGTAGAACGTTGTTTTATCACTACCAGTATATGGTACATGTAACAAGACCACCAAACTCTATCTCATTTAAAAAACAAATCTTAAGCCAGGGTATCGATACCAATTATGTCACATTAAAAAGTGTATTAAATAAATCCTCTCCAATATAACAAAATGTAAATATACAGAAGGTGCGCCAGGATTCAGATATTGAGCACTGATAAACAAAAAATGAATTCACAGGAGAAATCGGCGTCTAAGTACATATTCTTAGAGAGGCCATGTCCTGTTGATAAGGCGGAACAATTGCATACACTAATATATCACTACAAGATTGTATGATGCCAGAAAATACTGATTCACATCGTGTGTGTTATCTGTCTGAATGTGATCCTTCAACTTGAAGTCACTTTTTACGCGTCTTGCTGGTCTGACTTTAGATTGTCTAGTGGTAATATCTCATCTGGGATCTTTACAGACGGAGAATAGAAATTACACGGATGAACATATTCTGTTTGGTGAATTACCCATCCATCTTGGTTGGCTCGTGCTGCTGTTCTGTGTTATTTCTAGTACGTAAGATTGACAATTTTGATACTGAAGGTTATTTCGCTGTATCTTTAATTTCATTTTTGTTTGGGCGGTTTGTCATTTTTGATGGGCGAATGCATATTGTATTCAGCAGAGGAATTCAAGTAATTGTTGATAAATATAGTGAATGCCTTGAGGGGCAAAATATCTATTAATAATTTCCAACGTTGTTTAAAGCTTCATATGGACTTTGTCAAATCAGACTGAATCCATGCCGGGAAAAGTCGGCAATATGTAAAATTCAATGATTTAAGGAGGTATATCAAATCGATTGACTATGGGTTTTAAACAAGTGTATACTTCAAGTTGATGATGGCCTCTGAGCCCCTGTCCCACGACAAAGGTAATACACACTGTGGACAAGACTTTATGGCAAAACATCACTTCACACAGGTTATAGGACAGCATATTATTTAAATTTGGTTTCGATATGTAGACTTCTTATAAAGTTAGAATACGTTGAACTCGCGATGTTTACATATTAGGAAAACTACATTTGAAATTAGTTGCTTAGCTTGAGGTTAGTGTATTTAGACAGAAAAATCACCTGCATATACCTGCAGTTCTGCCTGTAAAAATTGCTATCGGGAAATCCAAGCAAAGAAAACACCAGGGGTTCAGGGACATCTTCAGATAGTTAACACGGTGTATGGCATTTCATGCAAAGCAGACAACGTCGAAATTTTAAGCGAAAACGAATTGCATTGATGAAAAGGCAGGAGGAATGGCGCCGGGCTCGTGACCGATGGGTTGCGAGTTCGACTCTCGTCACGGCACTGTGTTCCAGTCTACTCAGCTGTAAATGAGTACGTGGTTGGGCAGTGCTAGAATTGACTAATGCCAGTTGTGATCGCCGAAATGGCTGCACCGGCTGTATGCTCCCCAGGGAGTTGAGAAAGACATTGGCTGGTTGCAAAGGCCCTATAACCACAAATAATAATTTGTGAACCACTTTGAGACGACCTACGAACTAGGTTGTAATAAAGCGGTATATAAGAACCTCGAATTATTATTATTATTGCAAAAATATAAATAGATGTTCACAACTTGATATGCGGAAGACGTTATAATATATAAAGAATTACAGGATTTCGTATTGTCCTAGAAAACTTCAAAGTACAAAAATCACATTTTATGTATTTACAAAATATTTCAATTGATTAAACATCATTCACCTTTGGCCTTCCTATCCTTAAAATTCTTTTGAAATAAATGATTGATACAGGTATGTTCTTTACTAACAGAGGTATAAGACGTCTTTGGGTTTAAAGTCATTTCTTCTGAAATATGCAAAATAACATTGATCACGTGGCCGTTGTAAAAATAGATATGATGCTGGACAGGTACAGCAGTTAATTATTGACCAATAAAACACAACCAACTCGTCAGAAAATCCTGATACTAAGAGTATGTTCTGCAGCAACGAATAAACAGTAATATTTAAACTCCATAACCAACAGAGACTGGTGTGTTACTATTTAAAAAAGGAAAGCTAACGATCGTTAATTTAAGCCAACATGTTTGTTCGGTAGCTGTCATCGGGCAATCTATCCAGCAGTGATAAAAATGTTCCAATAAAGATATCAAAGGAAATCGCAGGAACACAAATATTTGTTTTTTCTTTCTGGAAATGTTTTTTCTTTACTTTTCCTGATCACACTGAAATGGTCATATTTCCTCAATACTGTTAATGGTGTTTAAGTCTTTTTTTTAGTGAATATCACTGCGAATTTGTTTCGTGTTCAAGATTTTCAATTGCCTTTGACCTTACTATATCGGGATAAATTATAGATCACGAGAGTATTAAAGTTTCCACGTTCAATTCAATTTATCGTCAGGTCTAATGACTTCTGCTCCGGATAGGTTGGTATGACCTTCACAAAGCTGTCTGTTCGACTCATGCGCGTTTTTACCGATTGTCATGAACGAGATTGTAAAGATTAATATCATTTACACGGCACGCGCCAAGTTCCGTTATTGATAGAGAGACAATACTGTTTACACATACATCACAGTCTTGTAATCGCCATTAAGAGACGTTCTGGCATCGCGTCTATCACTTTGCTTACCGTTCCATGTAAACTTGTTATGGGCTTGTAATGAGGGGAAATTGATTAAATTGGGAGAAAGCATATTCTTTCTCATATATGAAAGCCGTGTTTCGTATTTCAGTAGGACTGTACTTTGGGCGATACTGATTCCATTCATTACGTGTGTAACATGCAACCAGTATCAGAGATAAATAAAAAGTTGCTATTGATTTTAGACGCAAGCCTCAAGGTCAGAGGTTTTGATATCTGTCTGTGTTCTCTACCAACGTACAAATCAGTGTCGTCAGCACTCATGTAAATGTGAGAAGGAAATGCCACAGTAGAGATTCCCTTCAGATCATATAGGAATTATAGAGTAAAGCGTCTCTGTGTGGATCCTTACCGGGTCCAATATCAAGGGAAAAAAGAAGGCATAACAGTAGCGATACCAATCAGCTTTAATCAAAACGTATCTTACAGGTTTTTGTGATATCAATATTTATCATATTAGTGTATTAGCACTTATTTGAGTGGATATATATTTTATTATCAGTTTTTACAGATAAGCGCATCTATAAATTGGTGCACAATAGAAAACAATATACAGACACTTCAAATAGCACAATCTCTTTTAAGCGAAAATAGCGCTGAAATAAACATACCACAAAAATAAAGTACGGTAACAGTAATTGGATGAGTTTGGTTATGCTATTACGTCATTGATCCCGTTATTATCATTGCACTGAGCATGCTATATTTCTTGTTATTTATCATTTTATATATTTATTACTGATTATTTTGAATCCAAAAATATACATCACGTTTTAATTTTGATAAATTTGAAGAAGACAAATGATTTAAGGTTTACATTAACGTTTTATTCCATGACTGAATCTTTCTTTTGTCGATTGCGTAAAGGTGATGAATTGTGTTGGCCTTGAAAGAATTTTTATGACCTGCGCAGAAGTTTATGGTGAAGTTGTCAGAAGTTCTGTAAGACGTGAAAAAGAAATTAAGGTTATGGAGTTAGAAAGAACTGGTTTGGGATACTTTGATTTGGGTAACAAGGCCGGGATCTGTTAGTGTCGATTTAACTAGCTCCACACCTTCTGGTGTCGATACAACAATGGTCCAGATCTTCTGCTGTCGATACAATGGTCCAGATCTTCTGCTGTCGATACAATGTTCCAGATCTTCTGCTGTCGATACAATGGTCCAAATCTTTTGCTGTCGATACAAGGGTCAAGCTCTTTTGCTGTCGATACAAGGGTCAAGATCTTTTGCTGTCGAAACAAGGGTTCAGATCTTCTGCTGTCGATAGAATGGTCCAGATCTTCTGCTGTCGATAAAATGTTCCAGATCTTCTGCTGTCGATACAAGGGGCCAGATCTTCTGCTGTCAATACAAGGGTCCAGATCTTCTGCTGTCGAAACAAGGGTTCAGATCTTTTGCTGTCGAAACAAAGGTTCATATCTTCTGCTGTCGATACAAGGGTCCATATCTTTTGCTGTCGATACAAGGGTCAAGCTCTTCTGCTGTCGATACAAGGGTCCAGATCTTCTGCTGTCGAAACAATGGTTAAGATCTTCTGCTGTCGATACAAGAGTCAAGATGTACTGCTGTCGATACAAGGGTTCAGATCTTTTGCTGTCGAAACAAAGGTTCAGATCTTCTGCTGTCGATACAAGGGTCCAAATCTTCTGCTGTCGATACAAGGGTCCAGATCTTCTGCTGTCGATACAAGGGTCAAG